>NC_041219.1:47724722-47739666 GCF_002837175.3 Physeter macrocephalus | reverse complement strand
CCCCTAGCACCCCACCCCCCTCGTGCCCCCCGCCCTCCCCCCCTCCCCAGCAAGGTCCCAACTTCACAAGCCTGCAGGCTGGGCCAGGGGCCTCCTCTGGGTTTCCCACCATGACAGCTCCATCACACCATGGGTCTGAGTCCCAGCAGCCTCCTCCATCAGACCATGCAGGCTCAGTCCGACGGAGGAGGACTACCTCTCTATCAGACTGAGGGTTCCAGCAGCACGGGCTCTGTCTTTACGGCTCAGTTGCCTCATAGGGCTGAGCACAGGGCTCTCAACACCCATGCAAAGTCACTGAATGAACTTGAGAAAACTGGAAAAACACAAAAAAGTTGGAAGAGGAAACAAACCACCAGAGAAAGTTCTTACTACCACCTTGGTGCATTTCCCTCCAGCCTTTTTTCTGTGCCGGTTGTGTTTGTCGGACACCCCCGTGAGCACCCCATGAACGCAAGCCTGCCGCCTGCCCGCTTCTCTTCCACGAATAAATGCTGGGTTTGCAGAATGGACGTGAGGCCTGACAGAGCGGCTGAGTCGCTTGGGGTCATGCAGCTCCCAAAGGAGGGGCCCAGCCCTCCCGACCCCCGGGGTTCAGCACCCCCTGCCCCACAATAGTCTCAGCCCCAGAGGTCCCTATTTCCCGCTGTCTAGCTGAACGTCCATCATCTGTGAAGCCCAGGAAAACGGGGGTCCCTCACAGAAACATAGCGAGTTCACACGTGGAGCATACCTTACAGGTTTGCGGCTACCCCTTACCACACGTTCCTAAAACCCCAGCCCAGCCCTCATGTCCGACGTTCTCTCTCGTTCCTCAGACATTCTTGGGGTTCCACTCTGCGCCAACCCCGAGCTGAGCCCTGGGACCCAGGGATGAATCCAGCAGAATTCCGCCCTTGGAGCCCCAGGCTGGAGGGCAGGAGACTGGGGAGCAGATCCAGTGCTGGATCAAAGATATGAGCAAAGATTCCAGGGTAAGGGGGCACGGGAGGGGAGCCTACCCACCCTGCCTGGGGTGGGCGCAGGGCAGCCCGGAGGGCTTCCTGGAAGAGGAGGGTCTCTTCCAGCAGGGGCTTGAAGAACCAACAAAAGCCCCCAGTGAAGAAGGGAAGAAAAGAATTCCAGACAGAGGCACAGCAGGGGGAGGGTCCAGAGGAGGGAAAGGCGGACAGCAAGCAGGAATACGAGCTGACCTGCAGGCAGTGAACGGGGAGAGGACCCGGGCCGCCCACAGGGCTCCCTCTCACAGCTGTGGGCAGCGAGTGCGGCTCCAGAGGCCAGTTCCCTTCAGAACCAAGCTTGGCAAAAACTTCCACCTTCAACCATCAGATCTGCAAGGCCCCCGGGGCAGTGGTTCCGGGTTATTTCCTGGGAGAACCAACCTCAAGGCCTGCCGGGATCTCTCTGGAAACCAGACCTGTCCCAAAGGCCAATCGATGTCCGTCAGGCCAATGTAAAGACGTGACGGAGAACAAGGACACAGGTGTGACCCTCACTTGAGAAAGCAGATTCTACCCCCCATTCACAAATCGGAGACCGACCCACCAGAGGTCACAGAGCACGTAAGCAAGCAGTAAGTGGGCTTGGGAGCAGAAGCCGGCCCTCTCTGGCTCCGAGGGCGGCCCCAACCACGGCCTAAGCGTCCCCCACTGGTCCCCAGGGCCTGCAGCGCTGGCCCCTGGCCAGCGCACCCAGAATATATTTTATGAATGAGTGAACAAAAGAATCCGAAAGCCCTGTCCTTCCGCCCACGCCTCCAGCAGCAGGAAGGAGCCATCTGCTACTGTTTTTTGTTGTTGCTGTCACTCTGAAAATCAAAAGCCCAAACCTGAAGTCACAGCTGTGTCACTTCGGGGCGGGCAGAACCCCCAGCCCCCGACCCCGGACCAGAACAGAGTCCGGCACCTCGGCGGAGGGGTCAGACAGCTGAGGACCAAATCTCCGCTCGGCCACTAACAGCATGAGACTGGACCCGTCGCGCCCCTGCTCTGAGCCTCGGTGTCTCCGTCACTAAACGGAGGTGCTGAGGACCTGCCCTGCTGGGTGCGTGCAGTGAGGACTAAGGAGCCAGGACCCCGCAAGGGTGGGTGCGGGGGAGATCCCGTCCCTCTGGCCTCCTCTGCCTATGACCTTGGCCGCCGAATGAGCTCTGAAACCCTCTGCACTAACCAAGCTGGATGTCCTGGTCCTGTGTGCAGCCGAATGGCTTACACATTATGAGGCATCCACGTGGCCAAAGGGCACGCGGATGGGGAGGGGCTGAGGAGGGCGCGGGCAGGTGGCTCACCAGGTGGCTCACCGGGCGCGCGCGCGTGACTCAGCGGGACTCGTCGAGGCTGCACGTCTGGGGTGGGAGCTGCCCCCAGCTGTATGCTGTGCAGGGAAGCCCGGCTGCCGGCATCTCTGATAAATATTTTATCACTGCTCACAGAGCAGGCAGGCCCCAGGAAGGTGCCTGCAGCCTCTGATCCCACAGAGCACCCCTTCCTGCCCAGACAGAAGGAAGTGGCTGGGTGGGGTGCCGGCGGGGTCAGGAGCCCAGATAGCTAGCTCATTCCTGCCCTGCTGTCACTTCAGGTCAGCTCAGCCCAGCAAATGCCCCTGAGCCTCAGCCACAATCTGCCTCGCACCGGGCTGGGTGCTGGGCTCCACTCTGCCCTGGACAGCTCCCAGGCTCCTTTGCACTGCCCCCGGAACACCAGCACCCTGCACCTTGGCCTGGTCAGACACCCCTTCCTGTTGGCCCAGAGCACTGCCACCTCCTCCAGGAAGTATTCCTGGCTTTTTACTTCCCACTGTGTGACCCTGGGCGGGCCCATCACTCTCTGAGCCTGTTTCTAAAATGGGGCTGGTGGTCCCCACTCATGGGGGACCAGATGTGACTGTATAAACAAAGGATCTCCCAGCTCCTTGCCCACATGGACTCATTCTTTTTGGAGGGACCTGAACATTTGGAATCAAATCAATGAATATTATAGGGCATGTCTAGGGGTGGGACACAGGAATGTATAGAGCCTGGCTCCTACTTGCAGGGCTCCACAATTTAACTGTGGAGAGAGGACCTAAATAATAATAATAGTAGTAATAATAATAATAACAGCAACAGTAATAACAGCTACCACATTTCAAGCCCCCACTACTGCCAGATAATTGACATCACATCCCCTTGTCTACTCCTCCCAGCAGCCCTGTGACGTGAGGTTCCTACCCTCATTTCACAGCACGGCAGGAACCTGAGACTCAGAGAGGGGCAGGACCCTGCCTGAGGTCACACAGCTTGGTGGGGCTGACCAGCTGTCCTGCTGGATCTCTGGGGTGTGCCCTCGGGGTCAACACCTGCTTTTCACATCACTGTCCATGTGGGGGCTCCACTGAGAGGGGGATGGTCCAAGTCAAATTATGAAGATGCACAGGATACAGCGCAGCCAGTAAAAAATCGTCACTGCTCTTTAGGAGCTACTGGACTATTGAGGGAACAGGGGAAATGCTAGTAGTATTACAGTAAGTGAAAAGGAACAGGATACAGAGCTGCGTGTGGTATGATGACATCCTGTAAAAATAGTTCTACATCAAGATGTATTGATTCAAAAAAGACTGGAAATGATACACAAAATGATAATGTTCAGAGGCTGAGGTTACAGGTAAAATCGGAGCCTATTTTCCAGACTTTGTACAACATGGCTATGTTGGTTTTATAATTTAAAATTTTCCTTAGAAATAGGACTGGGGGGCTTCCCTGGTGGCGCAGTGGTTAAGAATCCGCCTGCCAATGCAGGGGACACAGTTCGATCCCTGGTCCCGGAAGATCCCACATGCCGCGGAGCAACTAAGGCCATGCGCCACAACTACTGAGCCTGCTGTGTACTCTAGAGCCTGCGAGCCACAACTACTGAAGCCTGTGCACCTAGAGCCCGTGCTCCGCAACAAGAGAAGCCACTGCAAGGAGGAGCCCGCGCACCGCAAGAAGAGTCGCCCCCGCTCGCTGTAACTAGAGAAAGCCCGCGCGCAGCAAGGAAGATACGACGCAGCCAAAAATAAAAATAAATAAAATAAATAAATTAAAAAAAAAAAGAGGTGGGATTGGTCCACCACAAGGGTTTATTGAGCACCTAGTGTCTGCCCTCCCTTGCTGAGAGTCTTCTCCTCTCTCAGCCTCAGATTTAGTCAGTGGGAGGAATGAGGTGGACACCATTGTAAGTAACGAAGAACTTGAGGCCACCGTCCCCATCTCTCCATGGTTGGGCCTGTCAGCAGCTCAAACCCAGCACAGCCAAAGCCAGGCTCAGGATGTTCTCCACATTAAGTCAACTGTACCAGGGATCACCACCACCACCACCTACTCAAGTCCCAGAATAACAATCACAGGGGCTCACGAGGTAGTGAGCTCCCTGTCATGGGAATAACCAAGCAAGGAGCATCATGTCTCTCCACCAGGACGTGGCCTCAATGGCTGTCTTTCAGTCCATCTTAATGAGACCCGAAGTCTTACCAGCTGTGTGACACTGGACAAGATACCGACCTCTCTGTGCCTTGCCCTCCTCATCTGTACAATGGGATCATACAATGGCCTCATAAGGCCTCAGAGGGTTAACTGAGAGCAAATATGTAAGATGCCTCCCAGGTGCCTGTCCAGGACTATTTTTATTTCACAGCTTTACCTACCCACTTGTGGGAGCTAAGTGGGACAGAAATAAAAACTCCTGTTTCACAGATTTGAAAACTGAAGCACAGAGAGTAACTCCCCTCAGACTCAAAGGGGTGTAAGTGACTCCAAGAGGATTGTTTTTGCTGGAGAAACTGCTTTGGCAACACAAAGAAGGCCTTTAGCCAGCCCAGCTGATGGCACAGAAAGCAAAACCTTAAGAACCTTCCAGAAAGTGAGCAGGACTTCTGCTGGGGTCAGAGGAGCCCACGGTGGCAGCTCCTGACAGTGAGGCATCTTGGTGACATCCCCTCACCTTAAGGCATGTAGCATCGTGGAAAGTGGGCGCGCACATCTCATGCCAGAGACCCTGGGGTTTGAGCCCCAGCCCTGCTCCTTGCTGCCCTGTGTCTCTGGGCAGCCCTTGGCCTCTCCAAGCCTCAGTTTGCCCATCTGTTAACTGGGCATGGCCACGATCACCTTCTGGGCTGCTGGGAGGAGTAAGTGGGACGGTACCTGGGGAAGACTTCACACAGGGCCTGGCACACAGTAGGTGCTCAGGGAATGGCCGTCCCCTGCTTCCTTCCAGAGGTAAACCCAGGCTTTGGAGTCAGAACCGAGGAGAGCAATACTCCCCGCTGCAATGAACTACATAGATTTTCCTGAAAATCTTTTCAGAAAGGAGCTGGCCCTGGCCCCTCCCCACTTGCACCCGGGTGTAGTACGTGGTAATGCAGTAGCAAATGTCACCTCTGTCCTCTCTGCTCTCCCTAGAGGGTACAGATGGGCGCCAGCATCACCTGAGGGCTTCCTTGTGCACCGAGGGGCCCTGTACACGGCTTCACCCATAGTCATCACGTGACCCCACAAGTGAGTTTCCAACAACAACATTAACACTAATACTGATAAGAACTCCAGGGCCGGTGCCAGGCCAGCCTGACCGCAAGCCACTGTCACTGCAAGACCACATGTCACTGCACGACCACTCTACCACACCAACACAGGGCACTGTCCTTCTGGAAACCTCCCATGAAGCCACGTTGTCCTCACAAGCACACTATGTGGTAGGTGCTACGATAATCACCACGTCATAGATGAAGAAACCGAGGTGCACAGAGACGTTTGGTGACTTGCCAACATCACACAGCTGGTGAGAGGTGGGGCTGAGATTCGAACCCAGATGGCCTGGCTCCAGAACCCAGGTCTTAATCACCTAAGTGTGTTTTCCAATCCACTCTATACAAATGAGAGCACCGAAGCTCAGCAGGTGGACCTGACTCTGGGGTCTCCCGCCTTTGCGGCCCCTCCCTGGCCCCTGCTGGCTCCCCTTCCAGGCCACCCAGAGTCCAGGGTCTGAGGTCAGAGCCAAGTCCTCTAGGCAGTGGCAGCCGGGCTGCTCCCCTGAGACATCTGGATTCCTGAGCCACTCGAACTCTGCTCACACAGAGTTTCAAAGTCTCTGTGCCTCTAGGTGCTCCCCCACTGAGGTTCGATTTTGAGACATAAAAGAGGGATGTGGTTAAAAGAAAAAAAAAAAAAGAAGGTTATACTGTCACCAGGAAGTCACCTCCCTGCCCCACTCTCCCACGCCTTCATCACAGCCCATGGTCCTAATTCATACCTCCCGACCCTAACTCTGGTCCTCCTCAGCATCCGTACCCCTGAGGGCCACCTGGGCTACGGGGTGAGTCCCGCAGCAGGACGTCCTGACCCCGCTTTTGACCCGGAGGACCACTGACAGCACGTCTGACCCAAGAGTTCCCCATCCAGGTTGCTTCTGTGGCCTCCCCCTTTCTGCGTGGGTCCCTCAGCCTCCCTGGGGACGCTTGCCATCCTCCAGGCCTGAAGAAGGCCTGGGGCAACGAGTGAGTGAGTGAGTGAATGAATGAATGAATGACTTTTCCCATTCCTCTCTGGGCGTCGCGAGAGCTCTGCTCTCCTTACAGACGTCCCAGAAGATGATTTTGTTCACGTCCATGAACGTCCACAATTTGGGGAACCTGGTGAGGGCCCGGGGCTTTCGCCTTCCTTCTCCCATCCCAGCCTCTCCAGAATCTGCCGGGAGTCGCCCGTGGACAAGGGCGTTGTCTCCCAGCGCCTGCCTTGAGCAAGAGAGCTGGCACCGTGGCACGGGCGCGCAGCCGGATGCCATAAAATGCCGCCTCAGGCCGCGAGGCGATTCCGCGGGGCCATCCTCAGGCCTTTTAAGCCACCCGTTAGAAACAAAAAATCCATCAGCTAACAAATGTTTCGGCACAGACCACTTGCCCTGCTGATGAGAAATTAAGTTCACGTGACTGTCCCCATCACCAGAGAGTTAAAACAGCCGAGACACGCGGAGTGCCAGCCGCTCTCAAAACGGGTACCCACCCCCACCGCCAGTTTGCGGCGAGCTTGTGATATGTCGGGCGTTGTGCCTCTTTGGATCCTGACTACCCACAAGGAGTTCGTAATACTAAGATTCCCAGTTTTCAGATAAGGAAACTGAGGCCCAGAGAAGCAGTGACTTGCCCAGGGCCACACGGCCAGCCAGTGGTGGATGCTGACCCAGGTGCTCACCCAGGTCAGCTTGATTCTATAGCCCTCACCCGCCCCTTACCGCCATTTAAACAAATGGCTCAGAATCCCAGACCGTTTGGCAGGGAAGACCCTAGGGAGGCCCTAATCTCCTCTGACCGACGGGGACGTGGGCTCAGAGAGGGGAAGTGGCTTGCGCAGGGACACAGCAAGGCCATGCCCCCAGGATGGACTCCTCTTGGGTCCGCTCCACTGCCTGCCAGCCAGAGAGAGCTAATATGACCTTGGCCGATCACCCAATGCCACCACCCAGCGGCACCCACACTTGAACGTGCACCAGGAGCGGGCGGGAGTGGTAAAATGCAGATTCCTGGTGCCCCATCAGAGGTCAGGATAGGAGTCCAGGAATCTGCATTTTATCAAGCCCTGTCATTAAAGAGGACAGTCTGGTGGTCCCAGGCTCTTCGCCCAGAGCCTCCAGTTTACCCCTCCAGGGAGGGTCTTGGGTTGGGCCTGGTGCAGCAGGTCTGAGAGGCCGCAGAGAGCTCGCCCTCCCCCTCCAGATGCCGCGTCCAGCGACCGGCCTTTGGGATCCCTGGGAACTCAGGCACAGGCACGCTCTCGCCAAGAGCATCGCTCATCACCTGGACACGCTGGGTTCTCACGGCGGCTGCACACAGCTCTCAGGGCTGCCCCGAGCCAGAGCCACGGATGGGGAAATGGAGCTCGCCCTCAGGAAGCGGCCTCGCCCGAGCAGGGCTGAGACCACACCCTGTGACCTTCGGGCCAGGGACCCTCCCCCAGCCCAGCAAGTTCTCCCCTACCTGGGCTCCATCGGAGAAAATCTTAGAAAGCGTCAGGCGCTGCTCATGTGAACGGGGTCTCGCGCATGATGAGGTTTTGCCAGAGGCCCAGACCCCACCCCGGACCGGGCAGCCCTGCCCCGTGGGCCACCTCTCAAGGGATGGGAGGGGGCTCACCAGGTTGAGGGCACGAACCTCTACAGGCTCCGCCTCCGCCCTCAGATGTGCTCTGCAGGGCCAGCTCCCTGCAGGAAGGTGGCGGGTGGCCCAGGCCAGAGGCCAGAGGGGTGGGGCCGCACGCCGAGCCAGGACAGGGCTCAGAAAGGAGGTGTCTCCCTTCTGACCATCTTTGTTTGCTCTATTAAGGGGGGGGCAGTGGAAAGACAGCGGGTAGCTGCGATGGGGAGGGGCAGTGTCGGGCGGGGGAAGATCAGGAAACAAGGCAGCTGGACAAGCGGCCGGACGGACACGCAGAGACCCACCCACGGAGACAGAGAGAAACTCAGAGACAGAGAAGAGAAGCGGGGGCGGGGGGGGGCGGGGCGTGGGCGAGAGAGAGACTGCGAGAGAGGATGCGCTCCGGAGGTCCCAGGAGACGGGGGTGGGAGGGGCTGGACCCCCAACCAAGGGGAAGGCCCGACCCCCGCCCAACCCATGTCCCCGCACTCGGCGGGGACGCGCGCGCGCGCGCGCGCACACGCCACTCCGCCGGCGCCGCCCGGGCCCCCGCCCTCCGAGGGGCGCGCGTGCCGCCCCCTGCCCACCCGGACCCCTCCCCCGGCGGGGCCTCCGGGACCCGTCCCCGCCACTCACCTTGGTCCCGCGCCACCTCCGCCGCCGCTGCCACCGCGCAGAGCCGGAGCCCGGGGCCGGGGGAGGGGGCCGCGGAGGCCCCGCCCCGCCCCGCCCCGCCCCCCGGGCCCGCGTAGGGCGCCCGACGCGGCCCGAGCCACCGGACTCCCGGGCTGCTGGAGACGCGCGGCAGGCAGCCTACCTGGGTCGCGGCTACGCCCACCCACCGGGGCCCGCCCGAGCGGGGAGCCGGGGGCCGGGGGCCGGGGGCACCCTCCCGGGATCCGCCCCCCCCGGGCGCACTGCGCAGGCTGTGGGCGGTGCCCGCCGGGGAAGGGGGTGTCCCCGGCCACCCTGGCGGCCCAGATCGGCTCTCCGGCCAGTAACGCATTCCTCCGCGGCCCTCCAACGCCCACGGAGCACCCCTTCCCCAAGCCCCAGCCTGTGGGGGTCGCCGGTAGCCCGGGGGAAAAATCAGACACTCAGATTCAGTCCCTGCCCTGGGGCTTGGGGTCTTGAGGGAGGCCGAGGGGGTCAGGGATGGGACAAACAAACGCTTCCAGCATCTAAATATCCCAGGGCCATGGGTGTCAAAGGATGGCCCGACTGCTCCGTGGGCAGCACTCTGGAACTTGGTAGGATGGAAATTTTCGGGCCTCACCCCAGACCTACAGAAACTGGGGATGGGGCCTAGGAATCTGGGTTTTAACAAGCCCTCCTGGTGATTCCCAAGGTCCCGTGAAGTCTGAGAAGTTCTGCTCTGGTGGAAATAGCCCACAGCCCATGCCCCACACCCATAGTAGGATGTAAATTCCCTGAGGGGGGGGATTTGTCGCTTTTCTTCCCCCAGGGGGTCCCCAGTGGTTAAGACAGTGTCTGTTGAAAGAACACGTGGATGAATGGCCCCGTGGTGAGCAGCGCTGGTCACTTCTCACTTGTGGCACCCGCTGCCCCCCAGATCCGTCCGCTGCTGGCTCTGCGCCTACCCGGGTGGGCTGCCTCCCCCACTGGTGCCTGGTTGGGTCTGGCCAGTGGGGGCAACAGCTGGAGATCAGAGGGAGAGAGGATGGGGCATTTCCTCCCACTGCCATGTGCTGTACACTGACACTGCCGGTGCCCCTGAAGCCGCATCCAGCCTCTGTCCCCCGACACTGAATTAAATCTCAGAGACGGAGTTTTGGGTGACGTAGAAAAGAACAGCTTTATTGCTTTGCCAGGCAAAGGGGTCCAACTGGGCTCCTGCCTTCAAAACTGTGTGTCCCACCTTGGAGAGGGTAATGAGAAGTTTTATAGTAATGCCTCTGTACCCCGACACCGAATTGAATCTCAGAGACAGAGGTTTGGGTGAAGTAGAAAAGCTTTATTGCTTTGCCAAGCAAAGGGGGTCACAGCTGGCTAATGCCCTCAAAACTGTGTCCCACCTTGGAGAGGGTAATGAGAAGTTTTATAGTAATGGTTCAAAGAGGGCTCCCCACCTGTCATGCAGGAGACCGGGGTTCGATTTCCCTACGGGGAGCCAAAGGGAAGGGATGGGAGACGAGGGAGAAACAAACGGTCAAGAAAAACAATAGGGCAGCCTTGGGGCAAGGTCCCGGGTCCCCGTCAACGTATACATACAACAATATCTTTGAGCTGTTTTGCGGATACTGAAACCTCCTCCAGGTGGGAAAAGTGAACGATTGACCAAGGTGTGCGGCTCACAAGCACGTAGACCCCAGACCAGTTGGAACCTGAAGGCTGGCGATGCCGACTCCCACTAAGCTCACCACCAGCCAATCAGAAGAATGTCCACAAGCTGACCACACCCTCTTTGAACCATTACTATAAAACTTCTCACCACCCTCTCCGAGTTGGGACACACAGGTTTGAGGGCGTTAGCCCGCTGTGGCCCCCTCTGCCTGGCAAAGCAATAGAGCTGTTCTTTTCTACTTCACCCAAAACTCTTGTCTCCGAGATTTAATTCGGTGTCTGGGGACAGAGGCTGGATGCGGCTTCACCTCTCTATGACCACAGCTCCTGCCGGGAGGCCCTCTGTGACTCTAGCTCCCACCAGCTTCCGCTGGAAGCATCATCTGCTCTGCTAGTTCCTCCAGCCCCAGGGATGGTAGCATCTTCCCGCCATTGCCAGGCTCTGGGTGCTCCTGAACCTGCCCGCACCTCTGTAAGCAGTCCCTTTGGCCACGTGCCTTATTTGGACCACCTGGGGTAAATTCTCTCTTCTGCTGGGACCGTGACTGGAACGGATAGATGTGTTTTTTGCCACTTTAGAGGATTGGAAACTGAGGCATGGAGAGGTTATAAAACATGCCCAGCCAGAGATCTTAATAGACACCTCACCAAAGAAGATATACAAATGGCAAATAAGCATATGAAAAGATACCTTGCATCTAATGTTATTGGGGAAGTGCAAGTTAAAACGACAATGCGATACTATTATACACCTATTAGAATGGCCAAAATCCAGAACACTGACATCACCAGTTGCTGGCGAGGATGTGGAGCAACCGGAACTCTCCTGCACGGCAGGCGGGAACGCAGAATGGTGCAGCCACTTTGGAAGACAGTTTAGCGGTTTCTTACAAAACTAAACATACTCTTACCACATGTACAATCCAGCAATCACTCGCCTTGGTATTTACCCCAGGGAGTTGAAACTTATTTCCATGCAAAACCTGCATACAAATGTTTATAGCAGCTTTATTCATATTTGCCACAAGTTGGAAGCAACAAAGGTGTCCCTCAGTAAGTGAGTGGAAAAACTGTGGTATAGCCATACAATGGAATATTATTCAGTGCTAAAGAGAAGTGAGCTATTAAGCCATCAAGACAGAGGAAAGTAAATGCATGTTACTAAGTGAAAGAAGCCAATCTGAAAAGGCTACACATTGTATGATTCCAACTCTATGGCATTTTGGAAAAGGCAAAACTATGGGGTCAGTAAGATCAGAGGTTGCCAAGGGTTGGGGTGGGGGGAGGGAGAGATGAATAGGTGGAGGGGGGGCGGGGGGGGGGGGGGGGGGGGGGGGGGGGAGGGAGAGATGAATAGGTGGGCACAGGGGATTTTTAGGGTAGTGAAACTTCTCTATGATATTGTAATAGTGGATACATGTCATTATACATTAATCCAAACCCACAGACTGTCCAACACCAAGAGTGAACCCTAACGTCAGCTATGGACTTTGGGTGACAATGTGTCAGTGTAGGTTCACCAGTTGTAACAAATGTGCCACGAGGCGTCTGATATTGATGGGGGGGGGGCTATGCATTGTAGTGGGGGGAGGGTGTATATGGGAAATTTCTGTACCTCCCTCTTAATTTTGCTGGAAACCTAAAACTCTTCCAAAAAAATAAAGTCTTAAAAAATGTCCAGGACCACACAGTGAGGAATGACAGAGCCAGTGTCCCAACCCAAGACCCCTGGTTTAAAGTCTATATCTGGCTTTTGGGGGATTTTGAGCTCTTCTCCTCTGAGGGGCCCAGGACTGTGGGGTAAACATGAAGGGGATGCAGGGGATGCAGAGGCAACTGACCCCCAGAGCCCCATCCACCTCCTCCAAGCAACCGGGTGAGAACTGAGTGTGTCCCCGGACCTGGCAGGAAACCCCAGCATGCACACATGTGTCACCTCCGAGCTGCTCTGCGGGTGATGAGAGACTGTGGGAAACCAGGTTCAGGTGAGGCCCCAGCCCCGCCGTGGCAGCCAACTTTCTATTTCCTTCCCTGCGCCCTGGTGGAGGCCAGCCCCACTGTGTGCCAGGACTGTCCCAGCGCGGAAGGGCACAGGCTCTGCAGCTAGCAGACCAAGGCTGAGTCCCCTGTCGAGTGACCCATCCATTCTGAGCCTCAGGCTCCTTGTCCCTACAGTGGGGATGGTCGTACCTGCCAATTTCACAAGTTTGTTCTTTCATTTATGTATTCATTGGTTGAGTCCCTGAACATTATTTAGTGAGCCTTTGCTCATTGCCCGGCATGTAAGAAAAGCACTTTGCAAATCTAAAGCCCTGGGCAAAGCTTAGTTCTCTGATGGGTGAGTCTGGCTATTTCCAACACTGCCCCTGTGGATCTGGGGTCCCTTCTGGGATCTCCTACACCCCACTTGGCCAAGAGGGGCTCTGGTGCCCTTGCGGGACGAGGTAATAGCCCAAAGATTCCGAGGGCTCGCTGAGCCTCTTCTCCATGGGGAAGACCCTTGGAGACGCCTACCCAGTGACTGCCCACAGGGAGACGGAGGCCAGCAATGTGCAGTGACTTACCCCAGGTCACCCGGTGTGCCAGGCTTGTAATGGCCCCCCAAAGATGTCCACGTCCTAAGCCCCGGAGCCTGTGGATATTACCTTTCATGGCAAAAGGAACTTTTGATGAGATGAGATTAAGGATCTTCAGATGGGGACATGATTCTGGGTTACCAAGTGGGTCCGATGTCATCCCAAGAATCCTTATGAGAAGGAGGCAGGCGTGAGAATAGGGTGACATGGCAACAGAAACAGAGAAAGAAACTGGAAGATGCTGTGCCTATGGCTTTGAAGATGGAGAAAGGGGCCGCAAGTCACGGGATGCAGGCAGCCTCTAAAAGCTAGAAGAGCAACGAGATAAATTCTGCCCTAGAGGCTCCAGAAGGAATGAGGCCTGGCTGGCTTCTGGCCTCCGGAGCTATAAGAGAATAAATTTGTGTTGTTTTAATCCTGTATGTTTGCGGCCATTTGTTAGACTAGCCATAGGAAGCTAGTATGCCCAGCGAGGCCAGGACTGGAAGCCGGGTCTCCTGCAGCTGAGCCTTGCTCTGTGCCTGTGGGCCAGCCCTGTGGGCCAGATTCCTCCTGCAGAGACCCTCTCTCTCACCCCTCCCTCTGGGAACAGCTCTGACCACACAGCTGACACTGCCTCCCCTGGCGGGGATGACCTGCCGATGAGAGGGTCCGGGCTGAGGTCTTTCTCACGCAGCCAGCCGCCAAAACCCCACTCCTCCAACGCACACTCTGAGAAGCTGGCAGCCGGCCCCCCGCACTCGGCCGAAGCACCCGGGGCCGGCGAGCAGAATTAGTGCAACCCCGCAGTCCCGCCAAGCGTCTGCCTTCAATGGCTGCTTTCGGATTTCCCAGAGAGAACAAGCCTGGCCTCTGCAGGAAACCCAGGCCCAATTTGCCTTGGAATAGCCCAGCAGAAAAGGCGCCTGCGGCCCTCTCCCCAGGTTCAGTCTTCCTGGGTTCCCCCAGCTCAGTGCAAGGACCGTACCTCCCTCACTGGGGAGAGGCCTCAGGGGCATTTTGTGGATTCTGCAGGGTTTTCAGCGTGGACTACCATATTGCTGGCACACAGAGGTGGGCTGTGACCATGGGACAAGCTGGATGGAAGTGGGGACAGTGGACATCCTGTCTCCCTCCGGGTCTTTTGGGAAAAGCCTCAGTCTCCCCGCTTCCCCTGTGATGTTAGCTGTAGGTTTTCTTGCAGTTTCTTTATCCGGTTGGTGAAGTTCCCTCCTATTCCTGCATTGCTGAAAATTAAAAACATCTTTTTAGCATGAATGAGTTTGATCATGTGATTTTTGCATCTATTAAAATCATATGATTTTTAAAATCCTTTATTCTTTTAATTATGTGAATCAGTATTTATTTATTTATTTTTGGCTGCGTTGGGTCTTCGTTGCTGCACGCGGGCTTTCTCTAGTTGTCGCGAGCGGGGGCTACTCTTTGTTGCGGTGCGTGGGCTTCTCATTGCAGTGGGTTCTCTTGTTGCGGAGCACGGGCTCTAGGCACGTGGGCTCAGTAGTTGTGGCTCGCGGGCTCTAGAGTGCAGCCTCAGTAGCTGTGGCGCACAGGCTTAGTTGTTCCGTGGCATGTGGAATCTTCCCGGACCAGGGCTCGAACCCGTGTCCCCTGCACTGCACTGGCAGGCGGATTCTTAACCGCTGCACCACCAGGGAAGCCCATTGATTTTGTTTTTTGTTTTTAAAAAAATTAATTTATTTTATTTATTTTATTTTTGGCTGCGTTGGGTCTTGGTTGCTGTGCACAGGCTCTTCTCTGGTTGAGGACAGCGGGGGTTACTCTTCGTTGCAGCGCGCAGGCTTCTCATTGCGGTGGCTTCTCTTGTTGCGGAAGACAGGCTCTAGGCGCGTGGCTTCAGTAGTTGTGGCGCACAGGCTCAATAGTTGTGGTGCACGGGCTTAGTTGCTCTGCGGCATGCGGGAATC
>NC_041219.1:47720568-47723720 GCF_002837175.3 Physeter macrocephalus | reverse complement strand
GGGCTTAGTTGCTCCGCGGCATGCGGGAATCTTCCCAGACCAGGGCTCAAACCCGCGTCCCCTGCATTGGCAGGCGGATTCTTAACCACTGCGCCACCAGGGAAGCCCCCATTGATTTTGAATATTGAACCAACCTTGCATTTCTGGAAAAAAGCCCACTTTGTCACATTCATTATCCTTTGTATATATTGCTAGATTCGATTTGCTAAAATTGTGCTTGAGGATTTTGCATATATGTTCATAAGTGACACAGGTCTGTAATTTTCTTATAAGGTCCTTGCCAAGTTTTGTTATCAGGGTAATTCTAACTTGTTAAAATACTTTTTAAAAACGTATAAATGAGTGCAAAACCAAAAAAAATCAACAACCTACCAAAAACCCTAAATCAAACCCTAGACGAGAATCATTTCCTTAAATGAATCTTCCACCCTTTCTGGTGGATATCAGGGCCCTAAGACACTTACCTGAAGTGCAAAAAATAATCTGTGGGACACAGAGGCATCGTGAGGTGTCCTTTTTTTTTTGTACCTGGGTGTGGGCCTGGTGTGGTGTGAGCGCTGGCTGCCAGAGCTGGAGTCCAGGGGCTTTTCTGATATGCCCACAGACCACCCTCGGAGCCCCATTTTCTTAGATGCCCATAGTGGATGGGGAGGGGCTTGAGCTTATTCAAGGTGGATAAAAATGCCTGTATGCAAAACCAGCCAGCGGCACTTCTAATGCTTTCCTCACTTTATTTTAGGTTATTTTATTTAATGTTATTGTATTTTTAACACCTGAGTGGAGGTTTACATATTCTATTTCTAATTCAAATAACATGCATCTTCTTATTTAGCACTTGAAAGACTTTATGTGGCTTTATGTGGGCAGCGTTTCTCTCCAGGGACCTTCCTTTTCTGCCTCCATTTTTTCCTGGCTCCAGTCTCTCCACTGTCCTCCTGGCCCAGCTCCTGTCCCCAAGCAGTGGACACGAGTTCTCCTGGAGAAGGGAGGGGTGAGCCCAGCAGCTTTATTGGGGTGTTCTGTGCCTGGGCTGTCAGAGGCTTTGCACATTAATTGTGCCCATCTGTCTGCTGGCATGTGTCACTGCAGCCCCTGGAAGCCCCTCTCACAGACGCCTGGTTATCTACCAGGAAAGCCCGGGCGGTGTAGTCAAGTCCAGAAGGAGACGTCAGGAGATTAGTGGGCATACATCTTGCCTCTGCAAGTCCTCCTCAGTGCGGCCAGGGGCAAATCCCTTGCCTCTCGAGGAGGGCGCCTTCCTGCCTGTGGGATGGGAGGAACCTGGGAGAACTGGGTGGAGAGCAAGACCCCGGGCAGAGACTCCCACGGAGCCATCCAAACTCAGCCTGCAGGGGCTGGATGTTGGGGCCCCCCATGTCCTTCCCTGGTGCACAGGAGCTGGAAAAGCAGACTCAGGTGGGAACATCCTCATAGCCACCAGCAGAAGCCAATCAGGAGAATTTTAAGAGGGCAATGCAGCTTGAGTTCTGGGGCCCCAACCCCTACCTAGATGGGCAGGGGGTGGGGCTGGCCCCTCCAAGCCAGTCCTGGGAGTCAGGTTTGAAGGCTCAGGGAGCTAAGGAGGGTTAGCGCTGCCATGGTGGGGCTATGGGAACAGCTGCAGGGAGGTTGGGTGAGGCTCCTGCTCTTCACGCCCTGGCCCTGCTTGCCTGGGCCTCCCCCTGGGCCACCTCTGCTGGTCTCCCATCCCTAGACAGGAGCCCTGCCTCTGAGCCACACCCCAACCCCAAGACAGAGTGAGCCCCTGGTTGTGAGGGCCGACACCCGGCTTGGGGCTCTGTCTACCCCAGAGGGCCTCTGGGGGGAGGGTGGGGACGACAGGACCTCAGAATCCTCTCTGCCAGAAGGCTGAGGGGTTTACCCCAGAGGAGAGGGCAGGACAGGGTGGGTCAGATGGAGGAAGCAGGGTGAGCTCAGGGGAGGGGTGTGGTCCTCAAAGTCTGCGGCCCCAGTACCGGGACCTTGTTAGAAATGCAGACTCTTGGGCCTTCCCTGGCGGTCCAGTGGTTAGGGTTCCCCGCTTCCACTGCAGGGGGCACGGGTTCGACCCCTGGTCAGGGGACTAAGATCCCACATGCCGTGTAGTGCGGCCAAAAAAAAAAAAAAAAAAAAAAAGAAATTTAGACTCTCAGGCCCCACCCAGCTTTCTGAATCAGAAATGTCCGGTAGGGCCACAGTCTGGGTGGTAAGGGGCCCTCCCTTCAGGTGATTCCGAGGAACCCTTGCAGTTTGAGGTGATGCATGGAGCTAGATAGGGGGCCCCTGGGTTGAAGGGTAAACGCACGACTCTCATACAAATATTAAATGAACATGCACCAAAGATTGTATTTAGCTCATTAATTAGTGAGGAGACCAGTAAGATGTTACAGTCAATTCAGAGGAAAAGCCAAGAGCAGACCGTGCAGGCAATCAGGAAGGCGGAATTGAATTTGCTAACAGATGCAAAACTGGCTACTTCCATGGGACCCGGCGTCCCTCCACCTGATGAAATTCATTTGCATCTTTACGGATAAGAATCTTGGCGTTACTATCAGTTTTTTGCAACTTACAGAGTTGTGAACTCGCTCCAAGAAATGAAAGATACAGACGCTTATAGGATTAGCTAATGTGCTTAGAATATACCTACCGGTCTCTTGAAAGGGCATCTAGTGATTCCCTCCCTCCCTTCCTTTTTTCCCACCTCCCACACCCCCCACCCCGCCCTGCACCACCCCCGTTTTACCTGCATGGCTACTTCCGAACGTAGATCTGCCTCTCTGAGCCTCTGGCTCCTTATGTGCAAAATAGGCAGATGTCACCTTGCCATGGGGATTAATCCAAATCCCGGCTGCAGGGCCTTTGGTGCAGCGTGTCTGGCACCTGGTGAGGGCCCCGAGCGTGTGGGACGAGTGGGTGGGTTGGCTGAGTGGAGCTGGTGGTCCCCGGCACAAGCACAGCCGTCACACACACATACTGTGTCATACCTGCCAGCCTGGGGGGGCAAGACGGATAAGATCCCTGCCTTCCCACCGAAGAGGTGGCCCCTTTTCAACAGGATTGTGTGTGTGTGTGTGTGTGTGTGTGTGTGTGTGTGTGTGTGGTACGCGGGCCTCTCGCTGTTGTGGCCTCTCCCGTTGCGGAGCGCAGGCTCC
>NC_041219.1:47697488-47720356 GCF_002837175.3 Physeter macrocephalus | reverse complement strand
GTGGCTCACGGGCCCAGCCGCTCCGCGGCACGTGGGATCTTCCTGGACCGGGGCACGAACCCGTGTCCCCTGCATCGGCAGGCGGACTACCAACCACTGTGCCACCAGGGAAGCCCTCGACAGGATTTTTTAGGTAACATGTTGGCCTGACAGCTCTTAAGAAGATGATGGAGGTGTTGAGGGAAGTGGCGTGGATAGGAGGGACGGTGTTACAAATGTGGCTGAGGTTTCCGCCGTCAGACAGGAGACCAGGGGAGGAGATGGTCGAAGGATGCTGCTTGTGAAAAATACGCTTTTTGTCCCTGGCAGCAGGGCCGTGAGCCCTGCCAGACCCATCTGGGCCCCAGCAACGTCCACGTTTCCTGCTCTGCCCAACCTCTCTCTCTTCTGCTCTGACCTCTCTTTGATCAGTGGAAACTGGGGACGAGCTCCGGAGGCCGTGTCTAGGGCTGCAGTTCGGCAAACTGACTAACCCTGCTTCTCTGACTCACTCTTGGCCTTCGGGGAGCCCCTGCCCTTCTCTGAGCTGCCAGCTGAGAGGGCTGGGCCCAGTCTTTCCAGCTGGATTTCACATTTTAAAATCCACAGAAGCTTTCCTTCAAACAATCTTCAGTGGAAATCCCATATGTAGCAATGATATGATACAAGCATTTAAAAATTTTCTTATTAGCTGGTAAAAAATTTCCTTTACAAGGAGGGGGGGAAGTGCCACGGTGAACAGTTGGGACAGAGGTGAGACCCCCGTCAAGGGCAAGAAAAGGTGGGTGGGTCTTCAGCTCTGATGAACATCACGGGCCTTAGAGGCGACCCTCCGTGGGTTCCCCATGGTTCTGTGTGTTGTGAGCAAGACGACACTGCCCTTTGTTCCTGACCATCTTTTCAGGGCTTTTGGGTAGTGATGTATTTGTTCCCATGTTTCCTGTAATAAATTACCACAAACTGGGTGGATTAAAAACAACAGAAATTTCTTCTTTCAGAGTTCTGAAAGCCAGAAGTCCAAAATCAAGGTGACAGCAGGGCCACATTCCTTCTGAAAGTTCTAGAGAAGAATCCTCCTGGCCTCTTCCAGCTTCTGGTGATGGCCAGCAGTCCTTGGTACTCCCTGGTTTGTGGCAGTATCCCTCCAATTTCTGCCTCCGTCTTCACATGGCTGCCTTCCCTCTCTGTGTCTATGTCCAAACTTCCTTCTTCTTACAAGGATACCAGTCACATTGGATCAAGGGCCCACCCTAGTCCAGTGTGACCTCATCTTAACTTGATTTCATCTGCAAAGACCCTATTTCCAAATAAGAACAGGTTCACAGTTTCCTGATGGACATGAATTCTGGAAAGATGCTATTCAACATAGTGTAAGTGAACAGCCTGGAAATATAGAGCTCCTTTCTCCCCCCAGAGCGAAGGGCAGGCATGCTTACTGCCTCCCAGGAAAGATTCCGGGTCCCCGAGGTCAGGGTTCCTCTCCTACAGCACAACCACTGAGTACGCAGGTGCCATCTGACCCTCTGTGGGGTTCGGAGCTTGGGGAACTGGCCCATGACAATGCTGATATCTGGCTCCTGATGCAGCCGTGAAAACCATCCTTTGCTTCTGATCCAGGCATCTCACGTCTTTCCCAGCATCCGTGGAACTGTGGTGGCTCACTTGTCAGCTTGCAAGTAGGGTAAATCTCCAACCGTCCCAGTTCCTGACGGGGTGGAACTTCCAGCTGAGTGAATGGCTCGGCATAATACAGAGGGGGGGAGTGTGCATGCGGTGAGAATCAAGGAAGAGAGTAGATGAGATGCAGCAAGGCGGGGGCCGGGAGGAGAAAGAAGGAGAGGAGGGCGCCCCTGTGCCGATCTTCCCAGGAGGGCCTGGGGGACCAGGTGCCCAAGGAGGCACCCCCGTAGCTGAGTGGCAGGCAATGCAAAGCCCCTGCTGACACCCCACAAGTCTCAGTCAAGCTCTCACTCTCACTAGTGTTAGTACAGGTGGACAGAGTGGGTTGGGGTGGGGAGGAAGGGAGGGCAGCGAGCCTGAGAAGGGGCTAGAATCTGCTTCCAGGTGGACGTGAGCATAGGGTGAGGCCCCAAAAGCTGGAGGACCTGGGAAGAGCTGGCCTCTGGCTTACATGGCCCAGAGGAGCCGTTTTGCTCTAAGAGGGACCCAAGAACCCCCTGCCTGCTCCCTCCACCTTTGGGACCCCCAGCGCTGCAGGGGGTATTATTTGGACCCAATGGCCTCTGTCTGATTCTGATGTTCTGAGTTTTGAGCAAAAAAATCTGCTGGGGGCAGGAATGATTGCCTGCTGTGGAGCCAGCCCTTGCCCAAAGCCTCCCACTTGCTTCCTTACTGACTCCATAAAAGCTGTTGTCTGTCACTGACTGGTTATTGGGTGTGAAGTGCTTTGACAAACACATTCAATCCAGAAGATGAAAAACTGATGCCTCACTTTTCTCAGCTGTAGAATGGGGTAACAATCCCCCCAACATGGGCGTGGAGCCCGTCCGGGGTGCCGGCGTTTCTATAGGGCTGCTGCGTGCTCCAATCTTGGCACCAGTCCTGGCAGGCCCTTCTCGGGCCCCCCGCTCACTGGAGCCCAGCATCATCTCCCCTCTGGGGCTGTGGTCCCGGGATCTGATTTAGCAGCTGGTCAACTCCCAGGCCCCACCCCGGGCCTGGGTCAGTGAGGGAACGGATGCACTTTAGAAAGGAGAAGAGAAATGGACTGAATATTCTGGTCAAAGTTTGTTGAATACAAGAAAACATAAAGACATCAGCAGCCTAGGCAAACATGTGAAATGCTTTGGCGAAGTCAGTGAGGAGAGAGCCTGGCTTGTGGACAGGAGGAAGAGCCTCACCTGGTTGGTTCCCCACGGACCCGCGTCCTCCTGGGACCCAGCACTGGGCAGCCGCTCCACGAAGATTTCTCAATTGAATGATGGCTGCAAGGGGAGGGCTTCGCCCAGCGTTGGGTCAGCCAGACCTGGGTCCATATCCTGCCTCTGCCCCCAGAGGGCTGTGTGATCTTGAGCAACTCATTTACCTCTGATAAATGGCACACTTCCTGCCTTATCAGTAAACAAAGGATGTCACAGTCATCAGAGATTGTAGCCATCAATTTGAGCTGGTGAGCCCTGAGGAAACTCAGGAAGGAAAAAATACCAGCCATCTAGCCGCCATCAGACTGCAGCCACTCCTGAGGGTGAGCCCTGAGGAAGCTTAGCATGTGAAAACACAGAACACTGGCCTCAGATAGCTGAGGTGCATATCAAAGGAATGATTTCAGTGAGCCCAGACTCTCCCATCTTCCCACATATGGAAAAGCACTAAATTCCTTAACTTGACATATCTGGTTTTCTTTAATTAACAATAATATTTTGATGTTCAGACTACCTGCCCTTTGTTGCAAAACTCCCATATATCCTAGCTCCCCCCTCACCTCCTCGGAGCAGTTCTCTCAGGGTTACTTGAGATGCTTCCTCCCAGGCTTGAAGTCCTAAAAATTTTCCACCAAATAAAACATAACTCTCAACTTTAGGTTGCGAATAATTTTTTAGTCGACACCTCCTTGGTCTTCGGTTTCCTCATCTGTTAAGAATAATCCATGCTCTGCAAGCGTTGACATGGTTTTAGATGACAGCAGAACTCCTGGCTGCTGCAGCATCAGGCCTGTGGCAGTTGCTCACCCTTAATTGCTGTTTCCAGTGCCTGGGCGGGCTCCTGGGGTCCTCACCTGGTCTATCTAGAGGCCTCAGGTGTCTCTGATCCCCGCACATAGTACTGCCCACAGGGGACCCCTTGATACCTCGTTACACCCCTCCCATACTTATAGGTGCCTTCCTTGGCTTTCTGGCCCCTGAGCATCTAGGAGCAGCTTGATTGCTTCTAGAGATGGTGGGCTCGCTACACTCAGCCGTCGCTTGAGCTCTCATTGTGGGGTTCAGGTTGGAGAAAGAGCTTTCTTGCCCACCTTTCTTGTCCTCCTCTGCCGTCTCAGCTGGACTCTCCACCTAGGGGCTGGGTTCTTGGGGGCTGGAGCCTGGGTGCCTCAGTTTGGAACAGAATTAAGGCAGGAAGATGGATCTAGCACACATGGAAGTCAGTTAGGGAAGAAACCCTGCCAATTCTTACTCCATTTTCTTTTCTTTCTTTTCTCTTCTTTTTTTTTTTTGGCCGTGCCGTGCGGCTTGTGAGATCTTAGTTCCTGGATCAGGGATCGAACCCGGGCCCTCGGCAATGAAAGCGCAGAGTCCTAACCACTGGACTGCCAGGGAATTCCCTCTTACTCCATTTTCTTTAAAAGCTGGCCTTGGTATTTCTGTGGTGGGCTTGTCTTTTTGTATCCTGCACCCTGTCTCCCTAGAAATCTCCATCTCGTCCTCCAGGACCGGCCACAGGTACACAGCCACTTCTGAGAGGTGCTCGCAGCCTCCGTGTCCGCCAGCTGTCACCTCTTGTGGCCATCGGGTTGGAGCAGGTCAAGAATGGGGCAGTGACTGACCAGCGGGGACCGTCAGGCCCTGGAGCCGGGCTGGGCCTCAGCCACTGTGGTTCCACATGGCAGCAGAGTCCCCGCCCTGGGTTCTCCCCAGCAGAGGGTGGGCTGTGGAGGTGATCGCAGCGCCGCCCCACCCCCCCCGCCTCCCAGCTTCCCACAGCTACTTCCTGCCAGGGCTACCTGCAGAAACCCAGCCCTCCCCGTCTCCCCCAGGACAGGTGCTGTCACATGTTCTTCTGGCTGACCCTGCCCCAGGGGCTCGGGGGCCCTTGTCGGTGACCCTCAGGGAAGCCTGGAAGCAGAAACATCCTGGCCTCCCTGCCGGCCCCATTGGAACATCGGGGAGCCAGAGAGGCTGGTCTTGGGCTCCTGCTGGTGGCTTGGGTCTGAACCTGGGTGAGCCCTGGCCCTCACTGGACACTTACCTGTCTCCGTCAGCAAGGACCTGGGACAAATTCAGTCCCCAGCTCACAGAATTCTTACAATGTGACTCCCCATAAGTGCTCAGAAAATAGATTTTCAACACGGTCTGAATGTAATTACATGTTCCGGCGCCCATCTCTCCTCCAGAGCCTGACGGTCACTTGGCAAGAGGGCTTTGTCTGTTTTATTTCTCCATCCTCAGCTCCAGGCCAGCCCCACCGCTGAGGACATGAGGAAACAGCGCCAATGAGTAAGCAGATGCGTGGCTGGGGCCTCCCTGAGCCGGTTCCCCCGGCTCTGCAGCCGGGCCGGCGGGAGCTTCTGGAAGCGGGGGTGGGCATCCCCAAAACGGGGCCCTGGACCTCCGAAGTAGGAAGAGGTTCTGAGACCTGCGGATCTTGACAAACCCCATCTGTCTCAGCCTCCAAGCTGCGTGGCTGGTGGAAGGGACGCGTAATTTTAAAAAGGTTTCTCTTGTTAAATGGAAACTTCTGCCAGGCAAAGAGAAATAAATAAGAAGTCTAATGGAGACTAATGAAGTCCAGGGGTCCCGTGCGTTTGATCTGCTGCTGTTCTGGGAAGAGGCCAGAGTGGCTTTGGACCAGGGAATGGTGCGTCCCCCCAAAGCGGGCCTGCAAGGGGACAGGCTGTGAGAGGCGATAATGCCCTGGCCTCTCAGTGTCTGTGCCCGCCGTGCACGTGTCCTCCCGTGACCCTCCCAGTGTCCCCATTTACGGGTCAGGGAGCCGCTGCCTAAGGCCGTAGACGTGGATCTGTGGGCTTCTCGAAGCAAGCAGTGTCCACTCGCAGGCCCTTAACCCCCCGACCCCAGCCAGGCCCGGAGCAGTGACGCCCGGAGCAGACGATGCCCTGGGCATCTGGAACATCTGCCGAGAGACACCCTCTCATCCTTGAGGGCGGGCGGAGGACTGGCTCTCGGGCTGGGGAAGCGCCCTTCCAGGGTCGAGTGGGCATCATCACAGGTGATGACACGCGTGTATGAGGGTTGCTGGCAGGGGAAGCGTGGTTCCTCTGGGGGGAATGTATTGATAAACGTCTACAAACTTGCTGGAGACCAATTTGGCTGTTTATTTCAGAAAGTGAGCTGACTCAATAATTCCACGTCTGGAAACCCATGCTAAGGAAGTAGTCCAAAACTTAGGAAAACCTTCCCACTGTTTGTCAGAGCATTATCTGTAGGAGAAGAAAACAGGCTCCATGTCCATGCCCAGCAAAAATGAATCATGAAGTGACTACACATCCTTCCTCTGGAATATCATGCATCCATTAGAATTAGGTTTACAGGTTTTAAAAACATGGGAAAACGCTTATGCAATCATACTAAGTGAAACCCCACTAAGATTCAAAATATCATATGGGATACCGTCAAGAGGGTGCAAAATGCAGAGATGAAGAAAAGACCCCAAAGCCGCACGTTCTGTTGCTATCAGCGGTGATCTTTGGAGCCTGACAATATGGAAGGTTTCTGTTCTTGCTAGTTTTCCAAATTAGCATGTTCCCAACTTCTGGTAAGAAGTATGTATGATCTTGATTGTGGGGGAACACGTAAGTGCAGTTACTCTGTGGACCAGGGGCATCCACACCACAGGTGAAAAGAACCACCCGTCCTGCATCAGATCCAGAGTGACAGAGAAGCAAGCGGTCCACCGCGGTCTCCTGCCAAAGCGCCGTAATGAGTATGGAGAGCCACACTCACAGCTGAACGTTTAAAAGTTGTCTCCCCATCTCCCCCATGCCCAGGACCCGCTGCCATCTCAGGTGCTCCAAGACTCTTCCTCTTTTCCTCCTTAAATCTCCAGCTCCCTGGTCCGAGCCCCTCCTGGGCTCCCCCCGCTGGGTCCGCTCAGTTCCAGTCAACCCAACCTCTCTGGCTTCTGTCTCTGTTAGCCCATTTCACAGATTCTGCTGCTGAGGAAGCTTAGAGATCTGGGCGGGGAAGGTGAGCAAATGGCAAACAATTATAATAGCTGTGTGTATTTTGCTTTTAAACCCTGGTCACATGGAATCTTTAAAAACATTTAAGAAAACACTCTGATCCCTAAAAGGCAGCCTTTACAGGGGGTCCTTCTGGGGCCCTCATCTCGTGTCAGATGCTAAGACCCACCCCCGCTCGACCCCGCCTTAATCTCAGCCCTTCTTTCCTCACCTACTCCGGGTTTCTAGCACGTGCTGCTCCTGCTGAAGACAGCCCTCTCCTCGCTTTCCCTACCATATGCCCCTGCTCCACTTAGCTCGATGCCCTCCCTTTTTCCTTCTGGGTTTCACATGGAAGAGCACCTCCCGTAGGAGGCCCTACCCATCCCCATGGTGGCATCAGCTGTGTTTCCCTCCAGGCCTTGGGGTGAGAAGGAAACCGCAAGGGAGCCCAAGCCCACAGCACGGGTTTGCCTGCTCCTTGGGCCTTCATTGTGGCACGAGGTGCCGGGCACATGGTAGGTGCTCAGGAAACATCTGCGGGGTGAGCCCTGGGAACGCACTGCAAACGAGCTTTGCTGCCACTGATGGGTGGACGAGGATGCACCCAGGGACGGAGATGCCCGCAGGGCTCCCTTTGAAGGGGTCCTTGGTTTATGTAGATGAGTGAGCGGGAGTCCAGACGGAGCCACTCATTTTGCGGGACCTCAGTCTGCCTTTCTGTGAAATGGCCACCGTGAACCCTGCCTCACCTACAGTCTTCCTCCTGTGTCTTCCCTTTACGCTCACACCGCTGCCACATTCACAGCGCTTCTGACACTGTGTGTGGGTGTGGGTGGGTTTTCCCCACGCCCAGCATTTCTGTGACTCCACCTGGGTGTCCTACGATTTAACTTGTTTCTGACACTACCTGGAGATGGTGTCAGACCCCTCAGGTCAAGGGCTCAGCCCTACGAGACTGCCTCCCCTGCACTTCAGATGCCAATCACGAGAAGTCGGTCTCCAGGTTCCCCGCAACCTGTGTCTGACTTGGCTACCAATCAATAAATTGAGGGGTTGCTGTGACCTCCTCCCCCTTGGATTTGATCGTTTGCTAGAGCAGCTCACAGAACTCAGGGAAACACGTTTACCAGTTGATTAAAGGATATGGTCAAGGATACAGATGAACAGCCAGGTGAAGAGATGCGTAGGGCACCGTCTGGGAGCTTCTGTCCCCATGGAGTTGGGGTGCATCACCTTCTCGGTAGGTGGATGTGTTCGCCCACCTGGAAGCTTCCTGAACTCCTTACCTTTGGGATTTTACGGGGGCTTCCTCTCATGGGCGTTAGCAATTACCAACTCCTTTTCTAGCCCTTCTCCCCTCTCTGGAGAATGGGGGGTGGACCTGAAATTTCCAAGCTTCTATTCATGGCTGGCCTTTCTGGTGACCAGCCCCCATCCAGGAGTCCACCCAGAACAAGAGACGCCCCTAGTATTCTTATCACTTAGGAATTTACAGGGGTTTCAGGAGCTCTGTACCAGGAACCGGGGAGCAGAGACGAATGTATGTTTTCTGTGATCTCACATCTACCTCAGAAGGTAGTGGGGGTCTAGTCTGAAAGCAGAGGTGGGGCAGTTAGGAGCTGATCCCGCCAGAGTGTCCTTTGGCTGGATGGGACGTGTGCGTCTGGGTGGGGAGGCGGGGGGCATCCATGAGGAGCTAGGCAGCTAAGGCCCAGTTTGGGGTGTGTCCGTCTTCTCTCCTGCTCGTGACTCTCTGCGTCTGCGCCTTCCCCGGCTCAGCCGGGGCCCGTGCTCCGCTCGGCTCAGAGCAGGGTTGGCCTGTCTGCCCTGAGGTGCACCCATGGGTCCTGCTCTCACTGCCTGTGCCTGTAGCAGGGGAGGTTTGGCTGGGCTGTGAAACCCAGGGCAGAGTGGCTCTGACTCTTACCCCCCTTAACTTAGCTCATTTGGCCTGACCGTCCCCTCCCACCACCTTGGTCCAGCCTGGAGCCACTGGAGCCAGCAGGGAGAGAGAGGACCCAGGAGTGAATGGTGGCCATTCCCTTGTCCCCAAACAGGGTCACTGGATAGACTTTCTAGGCTCTTGAAAACCCATCCATCCATCCGTGCATCCATCCATCCATCCATCCATCCATCCATCCATCCATCCACTCACATATCCATTCATAGTTCACCCATCCACCTATCAGTCTGCCTGTCCATCCAGCCATCCACCCATCACTGCTCCTTGTCTGAAGCCTGCTCTGTGAAGCACCTGCTGGGTGCTGTGTACATAGGGGTATCCTCTGGTCCCCGACCTTGGGGAACTCACATTGGGATGGGGGAGATGGAGGCATACAGGGGCCACCTCAATGCCATGTGGTACGTGGGCTCCGTAGTTGTGGCTTGTGGGCTCTAGAGCGCAGGCTCAGTAGTTGATGAGTGCTGTGACAAGGGGTACCCAGTGAGCCTGGGATGTCACTTCCTGGACTTTCTAGGGTGGTGGAGGTTGACTGGGGGATTCAAGTGGGAGATTTATGGGGGCTGCCCTCTGGAGGGTCCCAGATGCTGGATAAGGAGCCTGGGGAGGTCTTTAAAAAAAAAACTGAAATCAATTCACGTACCACAAAATTCACCTTCTTTAAGTGTGCGACGTGTGGGTTTTTTTTGGGTAATTAATTAATTTTTGGCTGCGTTGGGTCTTCATCGCTGCACATGGGCTTTCTCTAATTGCGGCGAGCCGGGGCCACTCCTCACGCAGTGCGCGGGCCTCTCACTGCCGTGGCCTCTCTCTGTTGCAGAGCACAGGCTCTAGGTGCTCAGGCTCCAGTAGTTGTGGTACTTGGGCTCCGTAGTTGTGGCTTGTGGACTCTAGAGCACAGGCTCAGTAGTTGTGGCGCACGGGCCTAGCTGCTCCGCGGCATGTGGGATCCTCCTGGACCAGGGCTCGAACCCATGTCCCCCACATTGGCAGGTGGACCCCCAGCCACTGCGCCACCAGAGAAGTCCCTGGTTTTTTTTTTTTTTTTTAACAATGTGGTTTTAAGTATATTGGCAAGGTTGTGCAACCATCAACACTATCTAATTCTCACCTTTATCTCCCCAAAAAGAAGGTCTGTCACTCCCCATTCTCTCCTCCCTCCAGCCCCTGGTAACCACCAATCTGCTTTCTGTCTCTGTGGATTTGCCTACTCTGGACATTTCACATAAATGGAAACGTATAACGTGTGGCCTTTTGTGTCTGGCTTCTTTCACTCAGCATAATGTTTTGGTGGTTGATCCAGGAGGTAGCATATATTAGTACTTCATTCCTTTTTATGGTTGGATAACAGTCCATTGGAGGGATACACCACATTTTCTTACGAACTCATCAGCTAATGGACATTTGGATTGTTTCTACTTTTGGGCTACTGTGAATAATGCAGCTACAAATTTCTGTGTGGATATGTGTTTTCTATTCTCTTGAGTGTGTACTTAGGGGTGGAATTGCTGGGTCATACTGTAACTCTACGTTTGACTTTTTGAGAAACTGCAAGGCTGCTTTTCAAAATGACTGCACCATTTTATCTTGCCCCAACAATTATTGGGGTTCTAATTTCTCCACACCCTTGCCAACACCTGCTATTGTCTGCTTTCTTTCTTTTTCTTTTTAGTAAAGTCGACCCTGTGGGTGTGAAGTGGTATCTCGGTGTGGTTTTGATTTACATTTTCCTAATGACTAAGGATGTTGAGCATCTTTTCAAGTGTTTGTCATCCACCTGTATAGGTTCTTTGGAGAAGTGTCTCTTCAAATCCTTTGTTTTCTTTAATTGTTGACTTGGAGTAGTTCTTTATATCCTTTGAAGCACAACAGGTTCTAATTTTGATAAAGTCCAATATCTCTGTTTTTTGTTTTTTGGTTGCTTGTGCTTTTGGTGTCGTGTCTAAGAAACTGTTGCCTGATCCAAGGTCACAAAGATTTGTACCTCTTACATTTAGGTCTTTGATCTATTTTGAGTTAATTTTTGTATATGGTGTGAGATAGGCATCCAACTTCATTCGTATGCATGTGGATGTGCAGTTGCCCAGCACCATTTGCTGAAAAGACTATTCTTCTTCACCGATTGTCGTGGCCCCCTCGTTGAATATCAGTTGACCATAAACGTGTGGGTTTGTTTCTGGGCTCTCATTCCATTCCACTGGCCTATACATCTTTCCTTATGCCAGTGCCATACTGTCTTAATACCTATAGCTTTGTAGTAAGTTTTGAAATCGGGAAGTGGGAATCCTCCAACTTTGTTCTTCTTTTCCAAGATTATTTGGCTTTTTAGGGTCCCTTGCTTTTTCATATGAATTTTGGGATCAACTTCTGCAAAACAGGCAGCTAAGATTTGGATAGGGTGGGTCCTTTATCTGGAGGGCCATGGAAAGCCATGGGGGAGTTTTGAGTGGGTGAGTGACAAGGGCAGACTTGAATTTTGGGAAGACTGACCTCAGCGTGGAGAAGGGATTTGAGGAGGTGGGTTAGGTCCGTCCAAGGAGATGTAAGGAGAGGAGATGGGGACAGGGGGCAGCTGAGGGACTGAGGGACAAGAAGCCATGGAGGGGCTGCAGAGGGGTCAGGGCCTGGGACTGGTTAGCTGTGAAAGGAGAGGGGGAGGGGGTCACCTCTCTAGCAGACCCAGCCCCCAGTCCCCAGCCCTGAGCCTCGTTTCCTGGCCTCCTTCCCTTCTCAGCACTGGTTCTTGGTGGGGGTGGTGGCACAGGGAGGGGACTGGACTGGGTGCTGGGACATCTGGATTCAACTCTGCCCCTGTTGCTGTCCCACCGTGGCCTCCCATGAGCAATTTCCAAGGCTCCCCCTGCCCCAGCTTCAAACCGGCCCACCCAGTAGAGCTGGAAGGGCCTTGTGAATCCATGCAGGCCCACCCTCCATTTTGCAGATGGGAAAACTGAGGCCTCATGTGATCCACCCCCACGAGTTCTGCACTTCACAGCTCAGCTTTTGCTCTTACTGGTCGGTCCCTGGCCCTTTCCCTGGGTCTGAGAACAAACTGTCTGCAAGCACATGGCTCATTGGACCGAGAACTAAGAAGTTAATATGACCATTCCAGAAAGTTCTTACCCACGAAGATAAAATTGCAAAGCACTTTATTGTTTGGGGAACTTCCTGAAAATCCATTTATCTGAACTCTGGGCAAATTCCTCACCCTGAAGTGACCGCTGGCTCGCCAAAAAGTGCTCAGAAAGCCTCCCCTTGCTGCATCCACCAATCCCAATCTGCCACGGCAGGAACGTGACCCTGCCCCAGCCAGTCTCCCCTCAAATCCAGACCCCAACCCTGCAAAGGCCCGCCCTTGACCTCCCCTTTCCAAGACACTCCTGAGACTCCGTCCAGGGGTGTCCCCACCTTACAATGCAGACACTGAACTTGGCTTTGCTGGATCCATAGATCATCTGGTGATTCCCGGCTCCACCAGGTGGGATGGGGTCCCTCACACACCCTTGGGCCCCGACTTCCAGAGACGTCTGCTCCTCCTTTATGGCACTTCTCAATCTGACTTAAAACTCTTTTAAATCTATAGACTGTATTTTTTAGAGCAGTTTTGGGTTCACGGTAAAATTGAGTGGAAGGTACAGAGATTTCCCATATACCCCTGCCCCCAAACGTGCACCGTCTCTCGCATTATCAGCATCCCCCGTCAGGCGGTACATTTGTTACAATCGGTGAACCTACACTGACACACCCCTGTCACCCAGAGTCCATAGTGGACATTAGGGTTCACTCTTGGTGTTGGACATTCTATGGGTTTGGACAAGTGTATAATGACATGCATCCACCATTGTGGTATCATTCAGGGTGTTTTCACTCCCTAAAAATCCTCTGTGTTCTCTCTATTCATCAACCCCTGGCAACCACTGGTCTCCATAGTGTTGCCTTTCCTCGAATGTCATAGAGTTGGAATCGTACAGTCTGGAGCCTGTTCAGGTTGGCTTCTTTCACTTGCTAATATCCATTTAAGGTTCCTCCATGTCTTTTCGCAGTTTGATAGCTCATCTGTTTTCATTACCGAGTAATCGTCCATTGTCAGGAGGCATCACAGTTTATTTATCCATCCACCTGCTGAGGGACGTCTTGGTTGCCTCTGACTGGTCTGTCTTTTAATACCGTTCATCGGGTACGAGTCTTATCTCCTGGAGGCTCTGGAGAGGAGACATCTCTGTGGCCCTGGGTTATTCAGCACATGTACGTGGAGGTGACAAGGGAATGGACCCAGAGTCAGGCTTCCTGCATGAACCCTAAAGCCCTCAGCAGGACTGGGGAGCCCAGAGCAGGGGTCACAGGTGGGGCTGCCGCTGAGAATGGCTGAGAAAAGGCAGGTAAGGGGGACCACCCGGGCACCCCTGGGCGAATGCCAGCGGGACACCTCTCCCCGGGAAGCTGGAGGCTGTGCCCTGGGGGGCTGGCCTGCAGTGTTGGGAGGAGGCAGGGCTGGGGGGTCACAGAGGCTCTGCTGAGGCCTGAGGAAGGTGATGGCGCACGGGGAGCAGACCACTCCTGCAGAGGCACAGCCCGTGCAAAGGCCCGGAGAGGGACCCAGCACAGCTCAGAGCAGAGGACCCGGATGGGGAGAGAGAATGTCCAGGGCTTCTGAGCCCAGAGAGGGGTTTAGGCTCTATCTCAGGACAGGGGAAGCGACCGCGGGGTGTTTAAGGCAGGGAGCCCAGACTCTGATTTATGGTTTAAAGTTCAGGTCGGAGATGGAGATGACCTGACCTTGGGTGGGGCTCTGGGAGATGGGGGGAGGAAGACGGACCTGCCCTGTCCTGAACAGGGGCTCAGGAGGCGGCCCCCACGGGGGCTTAGTGGCATCTCCAGGGTGAACCTGTGGATTGTGGACGCTGGTCTCAGGTATTCCCTGGCACCCCATCGACACCTCTGCCTTCGGGGGGCATTCACTTGGGCGTCACTTGGGGCAGAGAGGATGCTGTGGTCATCCACCCTCGCCCCCAGCAGACTGCTATGTAGCCAGATGCACGGTAGGTGCTCGGCGGGGTCCGTGGAGCTTGTCTTTGACCCTGAGCTTTGGCCAAGCACTCTATAAATATTACCTTGTTTAATCCTCCAGGTCGGCCTAAGAGGTAAGACCCTCCACCTGTCTTACAGGCGTGAGCACGGAGGCTCAGGCAGGTGGATGAAATCCATCACAAGGTGGGAAGGTGGCCAGGCTGGGATTTGAATCTGGGTCTGTCACCTCTCCACAGGGGGGCTTGGGGCTTGGCTTCTGGACACCCACCCGGGAGTCCCGGGGGTCCCGACTACTCACCAGTGTCATGGCCATGTTCACTTCCCCTTGGACCCTTGTCTACCGGGCGAGCAGACAGAGCAGTGACTTGGAGAATGGTGCTGGGACAGGGACAGCGTCCCCCTGCAACTCGCACCCCTGTCCCGACCCGGTGTCCCGGTCTCCACCTCCGTTGCCGGCCCCACCCACCCGCCACCTCCCCACGCGGGCGTGCTGTCTTTCCCCCCATCAGCCGCGAGATGGCAGCAGAGCGCCATGGATCTCATCTTGAGCCGCCTCGTGGCTGGGTGACCGGAGAGCTGACCTCCCATCTCGGGGGCTCCTCAGGACCTGGGCCTGGGCGGGCACCATCCAGGACGGGTCTGGAGGATGAAACCCCAGGTTTAGGCCCTTTGGGGACAGAGCTGGACACCCAACTGCACCCTCTCGGCACCGCCCCCAGTGAGGCCCAAGGTGAGTGAGCCTAGGGGAAGGCGTCTCGCCAGCCCAGAGATCCGGGAAGCCTTCCCAGCTGCTTGGACACAGTTCCATGGACAGGAGGCAGTGGCGACAGCCTCCCCCTGTCGGGGAGCGCAGGGGGCACGGGGCAGCCCCAGCTCAGCCGGCAGCCTGGGCTGGAGGGGTGCATCCAGTAGCTCAAGGGCTCCAAATGGTGGTTTCTACACTCGGGACCAGGACGTGATCTGTGGGGCACGGTGCCACGTGACTGGGAGGGCCTCTTGTTCAAAAATGGTTAAATTTAAAGGTGGTGGCAGCAGAGCGTAGACCACGTTCTGGCCCTTCTGAGCACGGGGGACCTGCGTGACTGCCAGGCTGCACAGCCAGAAGCTGGCCGGCTCCCACCCCTGCTCTGCAAGGAGACTGTGTGCAGAGCTCCCGCCTACCAAGGCTTCAGCGTGCTCACAGCGCCCCCAAATGGGGGGACGGGGAAAGACGGGGCTGTCCAGACGCCCATGTTACAGAGGAGGAAACAGGCCCAGGGGGGCCCACCGCCCCCCCAGATCCCCATTTCCGTGGGGCGGGGAGGACTCACGGATAAGGCAAGGAAGGTGCCTGCACTCCAATGTGCAGCAGATACAGAGGACGAGACACAGTGACGTGGCTGGTTAAACACACGGTATCTGTGCTGGTCCTCAACACACTGAGAGCCTGGATGGCCCAGGATCCTGGCTGACGCAGTAACGGGGGTCCTGGCTTCCCGCCGGACCCGTGAAGGGCTGAGGCCAGCAGGGGCGCCGCTGTCCCACTGGAGCGCTGGGAGCCTCGGAACCAGACTCCAGGCCGCGGCCCTCCCGCTGGGCCCCCGCCTTCCTTGGGCCGCCACAGTTTGCCCCAGTGTGGCCAGGCCTGAAACGGTCCTTGGAGGCGTCGAGTCGGGCTCATCTGTGGTTTCCGCGGGCCTGGCCTTCTTTCTGGGTGACGCCTCGGGATGAGCTGGCGGCGCCGGAGGGTGTCGGCCCTGGTGGCAGCCGTGTGCAGGGGTCGAGCAGGGGGAGTGTTTGTTCAAGAGTAGAGTCGGGCTCTCCTCGTCCCACTCCCGACCGGGCTGGGCACCCCCTCTCGCCCGCCTTCACCCACCCGTCGCCTTCCCGCTGTTCCCAGGGCTGGAGCTGGGGCAGGTGCTGGCCTTGGTGCCTGGACAGAGGCTGCTGCCGCCCAGGGTCCCTGTGTTGGTGTCCCGGGGCTGCCGTGACAAATTGCCACAAACCGGGTGGCTTAAAACAATAGGAATTCATTCTCTCAGGGACCGGTTGTCAGAAGTCCAAAATCAAGGTGTCATCAGGACCCCGCTCCCTCCCAACGTTCGAGGGGAGGATCCCTCCTGCCTCTTCCAGCTCCTGGTGGCCCCGGGTGCTCCTTGGCCTGCGGCCGAATTGTCCCGTCTCTGCCTCCGCCTTCACATGGCCCCTCCTCTGTGTCTCCTCTCTTACAGGGACACTTGTCTTGGGACTCGGGCCCCACCAGATAATCCAATTTACAAGCACTTTCCAAATAAGGTCACGGTCACAAGTTCTTGGGTTTAGGCCGTGGGCATCCTACCTGCAAGCTCCAGCCAGACCTCAACCCACTGCACTCGCCAAACCGGTCAGGGCAGAGCTGGCCGGAACCCGGGAACCTGGCCCAGCCCAGGGCTACGTGCTCCTGGGTCCCACCTGGCCAGCTGTGCGGGGGGCCTCTGTCCGTCACACCCCATCAGCGTTGGCAGCTTCCCATCCCAGCCTGTTCTCTGGAGTCCCCTCCCCTCTCCGAGGGTCAGTGGGTGGGCTCTGGTGCCCTTCACCAGCCCAGGCCTGGCACAGCAGAAAGCCTGCTTAGGGAACCCACAGACAGACTAGTACCATCCTGCCCTTTGCCTGTCTCTGGTTGTCACCAAGGCCCGGTTTCCGCACTGCCTCCTCCTAGAAGCCCTCTCAGGCGCCCAGGTGCTTGCTCTCTCCAGCCCTGAGCACTCCTTCAGACGGGGTGTTCCCCCAGGCAGGAGTCTGGCCTCCATGCTCCTGGCCTTGGGGAGATGCCCAGAGGATGCCAAAAGACTGAGGGGTGAACCAAGGCCTGGGGGGGTGAGCCCACCGCCGGCCCCCTGCCTCCTCTCCTGGGCAGCCTGCCTCCTGCCAGGCTGAAGCCCCCATTTCGCCACGAGGTTGGGAGGGTGGCGTGGGCCACAGCCTCCCTGCTTCCTGAGGCTGCCTGCGGGGATGTTGGCAGCTGGCCCCGGAAGAGAAGGGGAGGGAAGGCCTCTCTGGGCTGGAACAGAAACGTTCCCTACTGAATGCTTCATCAGATCAAATGGGGGCCTTCCCGGGGGGCTGAAAGTAGGAAGACACAGTGGCTGGGCCTCCCTCAGGAGCCTGTGAGTGGGGTTTTACACCATCTCTCTGGTCACGCCTGTGCGTTTGTGCCGGGAGATGTGAGGGGCCAGTGGGCATCACCCCAGGAGGGCCTGAGCTCCCCACTGGTGATCCTAGCCCCCCTCCAGGTAGACCTCTGATGCGCCCCCGGGCGGGGGCACTCTCACCGTGGGAGCTCCTGGCCAAACCCGCCCCTACATGCACCGCTTCTCCTAGGAGTGCACTGGGTGGGCTCCTGGCGCCTCCCTGCTGGCCCCCGTGGCTCCCATCTCAAACAGGGTCCAGGTGGGGGGACGTCTCTTAATGGAAAAAAAACCCACGCGGCCAGGAAGCTGGGCCAGTGGGAAGGAGGCACCTGTGGGGTGTGGGGAGAGATGGGGGCGGGCTCCGGGCCCCTCCCTGACTCCCACCAGCACGTGCGGGGCTGAGCGGCGGGGGCCTCTGGGCTTTGGGGGGCCCGGTTCATCCTGAGAGAGCCCCAAGGCTGGGGAGGTAGAGGACTTGGAGGGTTCCACGTGGAGCCCCACTGTGGCCCTGGTCAGAGCTAATGGAGAGAGTGGACCCCAGTGGTCCTTGGATCAGAGCCCCCTGGACCAGGAGCCATGCAGTCGTGCTGGCTAGGGCCCTGCATCCCGCCAGGACGGCCCTGCATCCCGCCAGGACGGCCGCCCAGCAGCTGGAGGGACGGCCCCATCCGGGCCCTCCTCTGCTGCACAGATTGGGCAGGTGGGGCTCCGAGGGCCCTCCAGTCCCGCTGGAAGCTGGACTCACTTTGCGGTTTCACCACGAAGACAGGTCAGGGAGCCGCAGCCCTGAGGGGCCTCCCTCGGCCTCACTGTCTGCCCATAACCTCCAGCCACTCAATGGAGGGTCTGAGCTCCTTGGCTTGGCTCCTGGCCACCGGGCGCCTGTTGACCACTCAGCCTCCGGTTGGGCTGTTTCTCTCACACCCAACACCCCAGACTTTTGGAACCATCTGAGTTTCTTGAAATCACCTCTCTCGCCTCTGGGCTTTATACATGCTGTTCCCTCATTCCTCCATCCTTGGCCAACTCCTACTCAACAGAAAGGGCTTAGATGGATGGCCTCCTCCAGGAAGCCTTCCCTGATGCCCAGAGTGTAGTAGGCGCCCTTCTTCTGCTCCCACAGTCCCAGTGCCTGTCTGTCATAGTGCCCTAGGGGAGCTCATGGCTCAGTGCGGGAACAAATAGCTGCAAGGGTCACAGGTAGATGTGTGTGCAGAGCCCAGGGTGGGCAGGAGAGGGCAGTGGGAAATTCTCTGGGGGCAGGAGGAGGGGAGGTTTAGGAAACCCTTCTTTGAAGAGAACTGAGCACACCAGAGTCTGGTACCTACTATGTGCTCATTTAAATGGGTTAAATCTAAATGCTCATTTAACTTTAAGGAGTGGAAGGAGGCTGGCCATCCAGGTTTCTTGCCTGTGATGGATGTCAGGCTGCAGGATGGCTCTTGCATCTGTCATGCTGAAGGGCTTCCCTCTGTGTGCGGACAACCTCCTGCCCTGTAAAGCCACCTCCCGCCCACCACCTCTGCGGGGCAAGCCCACTCCATCAGATGTGTCCTGGGCATCAGATGGTCAGCCCCCTGATACAAAGCAAACGTCCCAGGACTTCTCTTGTGGCGCAGTGGTTAAGAATCGGTCTGCCAGTGCAGAGGACGCGGGTTCGATCCCTGGTCCAGGAAGATCCCACATGCCGCGGAGCAACTAAGTCCGTGCGCCATGACTACTGAGCCTGCACTCTGGAGCCCGCGAACCACAACTACTGAAGTCCGCACGCCTAGAGCCCGTGCTCCACAACAAGAGAAGCCACTGCAATGAGAAGCCTGTGCACCGCAATGAAGAGTAGCCCCCTCTGAGCGCAGCTAGAGAAAGCCCGCGCGCAGCAACGAAGACCCAACGCAGTCAATAATAATAATAATAATAAAATTTTAAAAAAAAGCAAACGTCCCTAAGAGAGGTCCCAGAGGTCCCAGGCTACAAAGCACAATCAATCCTGAGAGAGCTGGCATGCCTGGGGCCCCAGTAGATATATTTCTGAGACAAATGGGGCAGGTCAGGGCAGCGCAGCCCCGAGCTAGTGGCCAGAGTGGGCTCTGGGGACCGAAGTCAGAGAGGGTGCCACCACAAATTGGCCATTGGATTTGGAAAGTTTTGCTGAAATTTCAGACCCTCAGTTTGCCGCACTGTAAAATGGGACAGTACACAGTAAATCCCACACACATCAGCTGTTCCCAATTCCTCTTCCATCTTCCCTCTCCCTCCCGCATCCCTCACCCCTCAACCCCCCACCCCTCGCCGCCCTGTCTTCCCCTCCCAGACCCTCCTGATTCCCTCCCTCCAGCCTTCCCTGAGAAGGGCAGGTCAGGGCACTCAGTAGGACTCTGTTGGTGTCCAGCACAGGCCCACCTCCATGCCTCTGCCCATGCAGTCTTTTCTTCCTTGTGTTCCCTTCTTCTTTTCTTCCTACTTTATTTCCATTTCCTAATCCCTTTCATCTTCCTAATTTCAGCCAACAGGGGGCCTCTTACAGGAAGCCTGCCCTGATTTCCTGGTGGAGTATGCTTTCTCTCCCCTTTGAGCCTGGCACCCCTGAGCGGGACTTCTGGGCATGCTCAGTAAGTCACCCCCAGGCACCCCAGCAGCATCTGACCCAGGAACGCATCCAGTGAGGCGCTAAGTGGGCACGCGGGGTGAGCCGTGCAGTGCGTGGTCCCTTCTTAGAGCCACATCTACCTTTTCCCCCAATACAGCTGGTGGAGAGGGATGCCCTGGAGATGACACCCAAATCAGATGATGGTGAATCTTACTTCGTTTGGACACTTTTCTGTATTGCTAAATTTTTTTTTACAATGTTATTACTATTCCATAAATCAATACAATTATTCCCAGTTTTGAAAAAAACCAAAGCCTCGTGTGAGATGGTTCCATTTCTGATTCTCGCAGACCAAGGAGGGCCTCTGCACGTCCCCTCCTGCCCCTGCCTACTTGGCTTGTCCCCACAGGTGGGTTTTCTGAGACAAGGGGGCTTCTGGACACACGTCTGTCCCCAGAGTTGGAGGAGAGACAGTAGGTGCCCGGGACAATGCAACTTGGTTGCTAGGTAACGGTGGTCACCATAGCAACACTATCTCCTTGGAGGGAGCAGAAACCTCAGCCTCCCCACCTGCAGAAGAGGGGAGGGGAAGGCAGTGGCGGGGGCTCTTGCCTGCCCACCTGGCCGGCCATCTCCTGGGGCTTTTCTTTGCCTCTTGCTCTCCTGAGCTCTTCCCCCCTCTGGGCGGGGGCTGCGGGATGAGCCCTAGGCTGTGAGGCGAGGGGCCCTGGTATCTGCCCCCGTGCTCCCTCCCCCACCGACTCCCTCGTGCCCCTGCCTTGAGCCTCGGCTTCCCCGTCTGCCAAATGCAGTGGTGACACTGCCCTTCCTTCCCCATTCACAAGTGTCTGCCCCGTCCAGGCCTACACTTGGCCGACCATCCCTCTCCTGCCTGGCACGGTGCCAGGCACACGATCAGGGATTTGGGGACGAGTTACGAGGGTGTCGTGGAAACTCGTGGGGCCGTGAGGCAGGAGAGCTGGGTTGGGGGCCAGTTCTGCCACTTAAGCTGGGTGACCTCAGCCAGTCCCTTGGCCTCTTTGGGCCTCAGTTTCCCTGTGTGACGGGGTGCAGGCCTCCTTTGCTTGCCTCCTCCAGGTCTGCTTTGAGACAGCAAAGAGATGGTCTGTGACCATGTGGGGAGCATGGGAGGCACAGCCTACACCCCAGGGACTGAGGACGGGCTCAGCTCTCTCCGCCTCTTTCGCATGGCTGCCTCTTCCCCTGCGTTAGGCTCCCCCTTCCCCAGCTTCGCTTCCTAGGTGTTTAATTACATGACTTTCCCTCACCCCCATCGAAGTCAGTGTGTCCCCTGAACTGTGTCTCAGGACCACATGGTCACGCCCTGACAGCTTCCCCAACTCCCTGCACACCGTGCTGTGTGACCTGGGACCAGGCCCTTGGCCTCTCTGTGCTTCTGTCTCCTGGCATCAGATGGGGGTGGTCAGAGCACACTCCTGGAGGACAAGTGGTCGGGATAAGGGGTGCCTGGCCCAGCCAGCGCTGGGCACAGTGGTGACAAGCCGAGGAGCTCTGTTTGGGGTCAGGCCCCTTCACCCCTCGCAGCCTCGGTTTCCTTATCTGTGGCCTGAGGGAATATCGGCCTCCTCGTCACAAGATCAAGGGGTGGCTAGACCAGCTGACACGCAGTGCTGGCCTGTGGTGACCCCTCAGTGGGGCAGGTGTCCTCCTGGGGGGCCTCAGCACCCTGACCACCGCCTGGCCCCCGCGCCCTTCCTGCGGCCCCTGTCCCACTTTGTTTGCTCTCCAGCCTCAACCTGTTCTGTTCCAGCTCACCCAGGGTTCCCAGCGTGTTGGCTGCATGATGGGTCTGCAGGGGTCCGGCCAGCCCCAGCCCCTCTTGGCTGGCTGATTCCAGGACGGTCTGCTGGGACCCAGCTCCCACCAGTGGAGAGGGATGTGTGAAGCTGCCAGGCTTCCCTCGACCCCTATCAGTTGCCAGGGAAACCTCCCAGCAACCACTCAAACAGGCCGCGTGCACGGGTCCCTCCAGCAGCACAGCACGCCTGTCACCAGGGCCAGCCAGGGTCACTTGGGCAGTTGAGAGTCAGGCCGAGGACAGGGACTGCTGGGGCCATCTGGTCTGTCCTCCGTTTACTTCATTTTAAATAACAGCATTGCCCTGTTGCTGTGCGGCTTGAGACCTCTCACATGTAGCAGCTCTGAGGGTCGTGGGAACCTCCATTTCCTCAGGATGGGCCTGTGGTCCTGCTTGACCCCTGCCCGACCCCTGCCTGGTAGGGTCAAGCCTGTTTCCTGCCATTTGGTGTTTATTGGATGTCATGAGGCTTGTGGGTGAGGACATGGGTCGTGAGAAGCAGATTCCCTCCCAGGACCCACCCTTCCTCCCCCTACCCCGTCCTCACCCCAACCCGGCTCCATCTCCATGAACTCTTCCATGTGGTGTCATGAGGAGGTGGTCTCTCTGTACACACACACACACACGCGCACACACACGCACACACACACACACACACACACACACAGCCCCCCCCCCACACACAGCCCACAGAAACGCAACCTCACACGGACACATAGAAATACATTTTCCCTGTGTGACGGGGTGCAGGCCTGTGAGGAGAGGGGCCTCAGAGACACACGGACACACACACACTATAGACTTACACGGACAGCCACCCTTACGGTCCCCTCCCCCCCCCGGGATTCCAGCATTTAAGGGGACGTGTGGGCGTGCTGCCTTGAGGGGGCATCAGCCCATTGGAGGCCCCCAGTCCTCTGAAACCATCCGGAGAGCGGCCCCCCTCGGCCCCCCTCTCCCACGTCCTCACCCCTCTCCCACACGGGAGCCCCTCCTCTGGTCCTGAACGGGCCCTCTGCCCCCAGGGAATCAGAACCCCACGCTGGCTGTGGCCTCTCCTGCCCCTGCACCCAGCGGTGGGCTCGCGTCTGGCCTGCCGTCCTCCCCACGGACCCGAGGGAGCAGGCGGCCCAGGGAGGGCTTGGGGGGCTGGACACTGGGAAGCCCCAGAAGCTGGGTCGGCCTAAGGCCTGGGCCTGCCTGGGGACGTTGGGGAAAGGGACACAGCACAGAGACCTGGGGGCGCTGGTCCCAGGCTGGCTGAAAGGACAGAGCTTCCTCCAGTGCTTTTTTATTTTTATTATTTATTATTTTTTTATTTTTATTTTTTTTGCGGTACGTGGGTCTCTCACCGCTGTGGCCTCTCCCGCCGCGGAGCACAGGCTCTGGACGCACAGGCTCAGCGGCCATGGCTCACGGGCCCAGCCGCTCCGCGGCATGCGGGATCCTCCCGGTCCGGG
>NC_041219.1:47679376-47697168 GCF_002837175.3 Physeter macrocephalus | reverse complement strand
CAGGCTCAGCGGCCATGGCTCACGGGCCCAGCCGCTCCGCGGCATGCGGGATCCTCCCGGACCGGGGCACGAACCCGCGTCCCCTGCATCGGCAGGCGGACTCTCAACCGCTGCGCCACCAGGGACGCCCAGTGCTTTTTTAAAGAGCGGCATCCCAGCAGCGTAATCTCAGTTGTCGGCGAGCTGCAGGCATCTCCTCGCTGCTGCCCCCAAAAGCCTGGGGTGAGCGCGTGTGTGAGTTTTCTGTGCATCTGGGGTGTGAGTGGGTGTGAACGTGTGAAGGTGTCTGTGTCTCAGTATGGTGTGTGCATGTGAGCACATACGTGCCTGTGTGGTGTGCGTGTGTATATTTGGCACGTGTGCACGTGTGCACGTGTGCATACGCGGGGAGTGTGGCAGCAGGGTCAGATGGGGAAGGGAGATGCACAGGTCGAGGCCTGTGAGGACAGGGCCCCCTCGGGAACACTGCCTTCCCCTGACCCCAACCGAGCCTTGGTGGTTCCTGTCCTGATTTTTGTTTCCCAGGTAGAGGGGTGAGTGTGTGGGGCGGTGGAGGATTCTAGAATCAGAGGTCAGAGCCTTTCCTGCCTGCTCTTTCCTCCTCCCATTTCTTGGCCCGTGCAACAGGGTGGGTGTGGCGAAGGTTTGGAGGTGGCCGGGGTGTGCCCTTGGGGCCGGTGGGCTCGGGAAGCAGGACCCCGGGTGCCCTTGGGGACAGGTCAGGCTCCCTGCATGGTGTTTGACAGCCTTGGGGGCCCACCCCCGTCCATGTTCAGCCCAACTCCTGCTATTCCTGCAGCCTTGAACGTGCTGTTCTCTGCACCTGGGCTGTCTTCTCCATCCTCCCTTCAGTGAACCCATCGGCCAGCCTGCGAGGGAGAGCTGAGGTGACACATGGGGGACAAGGAGTCATACCTGGGAGGGGGAGGCTGGAGGTCCGAAGGGCTTTAAGTCTTAAGGAGAGACCCCTCCCCTTGCCCTGGATGGCACAGATGTGGGAGGGCCGGCCAGGCCCCGTAGCCACCGGCCTAGGACCTGGTCTCAGGGTCCCCTACCCAGCCTGGCCCCGGGGACCGCATGGCCGATGCGGGTTCAGAGAGGCCCTGCCCTCAGAGGTGTGCCTGCAATGCTCCAGGCTCCAGGCTGTGTGACGTCACCCCCTGTAGCACCGTCGTCTCTCCCACATCCTCAGTCTCCCTTTTCACTGGGAAGTTCCAGGTGTCTGCTGAGTTGCTTCGTTGGGTCTTTACTCTGAGATGTTAGAGAGGCGGGCTTTACGGAGGAAAGTGACGGCGACAGGCTCCCTCGGGCAGCGGACATCAGAGCCTCCACTCTCGGCAAACTCCCGGCTCTGCGTTGACGTCCCCATGTGGCCCTCGTGCACCGATGCTGTTATTGGTGCCACTGTGGTACATGGCTACCGGCGCGGTTATTATTGCTACCGTGACAACGCTCGTCGTGGTTCTGACTCTCAAAATTATTGTCTCTACAGTCACCGTTGCATTTATCAGTGTTCCGTTCATTCTTCTTCTTCTTTGGTGTTCACGCCGCGGCTGTGTGCCAAACCTCCCGGAGAGGGGAGAGCTCAGCTCGGGTACTTTTGCCCCCAGGAGACCCTTGACAGTGGCTGGAGACATTTTTGGTTGTCGCAGCTGGATGGGGGGTTGTGGGCATTACCACGTAGAGACCAGGGATGCTGCTGGACGTCCCATAGGACAGCCCCCAAACAAGAAACGATCTGACGCAGAGCGTTGATAGGGTGCTGGCTTATGGCGTCATCCTAGGGTAGCTTGGCGCCACTGGGAGGGCAGGGCCCAGGTCTCCAGAATCCTCTCTGGAGAGTGAGGACGGGGGAGTCACACTTAAACGTCGCCCTGTAAACCAGACATCCGGGTTGCTTCTCAGCTTTGCCACTTCCTGTTGTGCTGTGATGGTTCATTCTATGTGTCAGCGTGCTCTGGCCCAGGGAGCCCCGGTGGCCGACAGACTTTGTTTCTGGGTGTATCTGCGAGGGTGCGTCCAGAGGAGGTTAGCATTTGAATCGGTGGCCTGGGAATTCGGTTTCACCAGAGTGGCCTGAATAGAACACAAGGCAGAGGAAGGGCAGATGCTCTGTGCTGGAGCTGGGGCACCCATCTTCTGCCCTCAGACAGGGTGCCTTGGTTCTCAGGCCTCTGGGCTTGGGCCTCCAGGCCGCAGACCGTGGGCCTTCTCAGTCTCCATGATGGCACAGCCAATTCCTCATAATACATCATGAATGTATATCATATGGTACATATCAATACGTATATCTTCCTATTGGCTTTGTTTCTCAGGAAAGCTCTGACTAATGTAGTTGGCTTAGGTCTTAGTCTGCGTGGCCTGCTATGACAAAACACCGTAGGCTGGGTGGATTACACAGCAGACCTTTATTTTCTTACCGTTCTGGAGGCTGGAAGTCTGAGATCAGGGTGCCAGCAAGGTGGGGTCCTGGTGAGGAATCCCCCCTGGAGTTGCAGACAGCCACCTTCTCACAGTGTCCTCACATGAGAGAGAGGGAGAGGGAAAGAGAGAGAGAGGTCTGATCTTTCTCTTCGTTTAAGGGCACCGATCCCATCATGGGGACCCCACCCTCACGACTTCATCTAAACCTAATCACCTCCCAGAGACCCCCACCTCCTAAAATCATCACACTGGGAGTAAGGGATTCAGCATATGAATTTTGGGGAGACATGTACATTCAATCCATAACATGTGTGGTCTTTTTCTTTTAAATTTATTTTCACTTATTTATTCCTTTCTTATTTCATTATAACCCAAACTGCCCAAATCTCTCCTTCCCCCTCAGCACCTTTCCTGCACAGGTGATGTCCTACAGCTTCTACCACCGTAGAAAGCTTTGCCTGTTCCTGCTTCATACAACTGGGATCACACAGCAGAGTTATTTCTGTGTGAATTCTTTTGTTCATCACTATGTTCAAAAGAGCCACCTTTTTTCTTTAACCTAGAAGTTCTTTTTTTCCCTTTTGCTGTAGTATTCTATGGCATGAATATACCATAATTATTTATCTCTCTCCCATTGACGGACATTGGGCTTGTTTTCAGTTTTTGGCTCTTTTGAAAAAAGATGCTATGAATATTCTTATCTATGCCTTTTGCTGGGCATGTGATCTCATTACTTTGGGGGCTATATTTAGGAGTGGAATTGCTGGGCCATAGGGTAGAATTATATTTAGCTTTAGAAGATACTTCCAAACCTTTTTGTAAAGTAGTCATTTGGCATCTTTAAAAAATAGACTTTATTTTTTAGAGCCGTTTTCGATTTACAGTAAAATTAAGAAGGCAGTACAGAGAGTTCCCACAAACCTGGCACCCAATTTCACCTACAAATAGCAGCTTACATCAGCAAGGTACATTTGTTCCGATTAACGAACCAGCATTGATAACGGTCTCATTAACTAAGTCCGTATTTTACTCCAATTTTCTTTGTTTTTTCCTAATGTCTCCTTCTGTCCCAGGATCCCATCCAGGACATAATGTCACATGCAGCTGTCATGTCTCCTTAGGCTCCTCTGGGCTAGGACAGCTTTTGTTTTGGCCATTTTTTTTAATGTTACTTAAAAAAATTGAGATAATTGTAGATTCACACGCAGTTGTGAGAAACAATACAGAGGGATCCTTTGTATGTTATGCCCGTTTCCCTCCCGTTGTAACATTTTACCAAAACGAGGACTTTGACATTGACCCCTTCCGATGATCTCATTTGGATGTCCCACTTTAACTTGTACTCATCTGTGTGTGTGTGTAAGTTCTGCACAATTGCATCACCTGTGTCGGTGCCCGTATCACTGCCGCAGCCAAGACACTGAATAAACACTCCTAGCACCACAAGGACATCCCAAGATCACCCTTTTATAGACACATCCACCCCCTCCTATATCTCTCATCCCTGCACCCACTGACTTGTTGTCCAATTCCAAAATTATGTCACTTCAAAAATGTTATTTAAATGGAATCATGCAGTATGTAACATTTTGGGGTTGCTTTTTTTTTTTTTCACTCAGCAGAATTTTCTGGAGATTCTTCCCCGCCATTTCCTGTACCACTAGTTCTTTCCTCCGTACCGCTGGGCAGAATTCCCTGGGACGGAAGAAACCGCTTGTTTGGTTGTTCATCTATGGAAGAACATCTGGGCTGATTCTGTTTTTTGGCCACTACAAATAAAACTGCTATGAATTTTGGCACGAACGTAGCTTTTCATTTCTCTGAGATAAATGCCCAGGAGTGCAAATGCTGAGTCATACAGAAGTTGCGTTTTAGATTTTTAAGAAATTGCCAACTGTTTTCTAGAGCAGCTGTACCATGACATTTGCACCGGCAGCGTCTGAGGGATTCAGTTTCTTCACATCCTCGCCGGCATTTGGTGTTGTCACCATTTTTAATTTTAGCTATTCTGATTTTGTGTACGTGAGCGATGCGGTCTTGAGTTAATTACCTAACTTCTCTGGGCCCAATTTCCTCGTCGTAAGCGGACGGATAGGGCTGTAGTGAGTTCTAAACGAGTAAATACGGGTCAAGAACTGGAAACAATGCCTGGTATGTTGTAAGTGCTCAAAATATTCTCATTCTTATTATTATTAAATTGAACTATATGAAATTACCAACATACGGTCATTTTTGACCTATAAACATGGCAATTTTATACGATTCACCTAATATTGTTATTATTATTAGGGAAGAAACGCCCACCTGGATTCAGCTGCAGGGCCATGTACGCTCCAGCAGGACCTCACCACCCTCTGCGCAGCCCTCACGGCCTGGGGGACGGGACCCCACCCAGGCATCTGCGTGCGCCCAGCACGGCCCATGGAGGGGGTTGTTGATTTTGGTCCAGGAAGAATCACAAGAAGCATCACTTGTGCAGCGCATTGCTGCTCCCAGAACCCTCTCTCCCCCACCTCCTCAATGGCAACTGGAAACCCCCTCCTTAGGGAGGCGTGATACGTTCCTCATTTGACAGGCGGGGAAACTGAGGCTCAAGAAAGGTCCCTGGGTGAGTGAGGACAGAGTGCGCCCTGAGCGCCCCCTCCCCAGGGTGGCAGGCCCGGTGTGCGGAGCGGGGAGGATGCAACCTCATTTCTCGCTCCTGCTCTGCCCCCCTCCCCCGCTTCCCCGAGGCCTCAGGGGAGCAGCACTGACTGAGGGCGACTCCTGGCAGGGGTTGGGGGAGGGGAAGCAGCTCAAAAGACAGGCAGGTGAGCATCTCGCGGAGCATCTCCCCCTCCCTTTAGGACCAAGGATGAGAGCCAGGTCACCTGTCTGGCACTTGTGGGTCCAGAGAACGGCCCCCCTCTCACCTCCTCCCCTCCTGGCCCATGGGGAACCAGGATGGAGCCACTTTTGAAAGCCATTCAGGAGCGGGGATTAATTCCCTCTGATTTGCATGCAAATCGCCAGGCTTTGCTGATTACCATACATGCATATTAATCCTCCCGGGCAGGGATGGGCAAGTAGTCTGGGCCTCAAAGCAGGAGGCTGCATGGGGCTGGTCTGGGAGCCCTGCAAAGTGATGGAAAAGGCACCTGCTCTGTCTGGCCCTGCCTACGTGACACGGCAGAGGAGAGGTTGGTCTCTGTGGGCCCTGCCAGCTGTGAGGTGCCGGATGTCTGTGGGAGCCCTGGGAGGATGGGGCACAGGTGGGCACACCTGGCAGGCTCTGAGACGGGACATAAAGGCGCAGAGGGCAGGGTGCCCTGTGTGTGGTGACCGACACACGCAGGGAGCACGGGAGTTGGGGCCTGCCCCATCCCGTCCTGACAGGGTTAGTGAGGTCGCGTTAGGAACACCCTGCTCTATTTGTCATCGGCCCAGGTGAGTGAGGTCCGGTGGACAGGAGAAATGAGGCGTGATTAGCTGGATCCCATAGCCAGTCCCTCCAGGGTGGGGAGAGGCAGCTGCCAGCTGGGGGTCCAGACATCACAGACCTGGGGGGCCTCAAGAGGCCGTGTGAGCTGGATTCAGGAGGGTGAGGGGTTTCGATGCTCACTTTGCAGACGGGGCACCTGAGGCCAGGAGAGGGATGGCAGCTGGCCTGGGTCACAGAGCAGGTGGGTGTGAGAGCTTGGGTTTCAAGCCAGGGCGGCCTCTTGGCTCCACTGAAGCCGAGATCCTGGCTGGCTTGGGACAGGACCCTTTCCCTCTCTGGGGATCCCAGTCCCCACAGTTTCTCCCTGGGGAGGCTTTTGTGGGAGGGGCTACCTCGGCTTGGGCGCCATGGGATAAATGAATAAGCATCCTGCTCAGCCAGCTTCCTGCGCTGGGGTCCTTGGATGTGAACTATTTTGCCATGTGGGCCAGCGAGGCGGGAAGCCGCGATGTGGGTGCTGCTGAAGGTGCCGTCCTGGGCTGGGGGGCCTCTGTCCCCCTGCTGACCCAGTTCCCATGACCCCCAAGGCTGTCAACTCTCCCTGCAGAGGAGGGGTGATGTGAGGTGTCTCCTCCCCGCTGGTGGCAGGCAGGGCACACAGCCCTCCCCCTCCACCGTCCAGTGGCTCAGCATGACCCCCTGACCCCTCTGGGTTTTTTTTGGGGGGGTGCCACACCGTGTGGCATGCGGGATCTTAGTTCCCCGACCAGGGATCGAACCCGTACGCCCTACAGTGGAAGCGCGGAGTCCTAACCGCTGGACCGCCGGGGAAGTCCCGCCCTGACCCCTTTGTTAGTGTGCTGGGGCCGCTTAACGACGGGCTTTATCGTCTCACAGTCTGGAGGCCAGAGCCCCAGATCAGGTGTTCGCAGGGCTGGTTCCTTCTGAGACCTGAGCGGGGGAGTCTATTCTGGCCTCTTCCCAGCTTCCGTGGCCTCAGGTGTTCGTGGACTTGTCAATGGCCGGCTCCTCCCCGTGTCTTCACGATGTTTTCCCTCTGTGTCTGCTCTGTGTCCAAATCCCCCTGTTATAAGGATACGGCCCTATTGGATTGGGGTCCACCCTAATGACCTCATCTTAAGTTGATCATCTGCGAAGACCCTACTTCCAAACAGAGTCCATTCACAGGTACTGGGGGTCAGGACGGCGACATCTCTGGGGGGACCGGATTCACGCGTAACCCCCTCCTTTCTGCATCGGACTCGGAGCACCTCTGCTGGCTGGAAGCTTCCTCCCAGTCCGTTTGCGAGGCCCCGTCTTGCCCAGCCTCCCCTTCCTCTCTGACAGCCCTCTGTGGCCTCCTCTCCACAGAGTGTGTTCCAGGGACGTGCCCTGGCGCTTGCTCTCTCCGTGCCTCTCCCTGGGTCATCTTGGGCTCTCCCAGGCCTCCCGGCATCTCTGTCACGGTGACTCTGTGATGTGGCACGCGACCTGGACCCTCCCGTGACCCGCTTCCGTCGCCCAGGCTCAGCATCCCCGTACGGGGGCCCGCGGCCCCGCGGCACGTCCCGGTCTGCGCTTGCCCCCTTCCTCGTGTTGCCACTTCAGCCACCCAAGCTGGTCACCGGGGCCTTCTGTTCAACCTTCCCCACCCCCTCCTCTCCGGGTCCTCCTGCCCCACAGCCCCTTTGTTCCATCCCTGCTCAGGCCTCCCCACCCTCCCTGACCGCTGCCTCTGCTTCCTGACCGTCTGCAGCTTCTCCTCTCTCGCCTGTTTAAGAAGCACGGCCAGGGCCTGACACTGACCGGGCTGCGGGTGGAGGCCCTGCGGCTGCTGGGTGGGTTGTCTCGTGTTTCCACGTCTTGCTTTTGAAGAATTGGTTTCCACCTTCTGATCCTCTTAGCTTGCCACCAAAAAGTCCAATATTTGAAAACGTTCTGTGGACCTAAAAGGGCAAGAGACACTTTAATAGGGCTCCACCAATGTCTGTTGAATAGAAGTAGGAGGGAGGGAGGGAAGGAAGGAGAGCCAGGGGGACCAGCACGCGTGAGGGAGAGCCGGGTGGCCCAGTGTCGAGTGTTTCGGGAGAGCCGGCAGGGAGGCCAGGCAGGGTGGGCACAGAGGCACAGCCGTTGTGGGAGTGGCCAGTGGGGGTCCTATGACACTTGGTCCCTTCACAGGGCCTGAGGGCCAGCCCCTCTGCCCCAGGATGCTGGGCTGCCCGTCTTAAAGGGGCCCTGCATGAACACAGGCCCCTTGAGTCTTGTTGGGGGCTTCAGATGCCCCCAGAAGGTTTCCAAAAGTCAAGACGAAGAAACTGGTCCAAAACACCAAGGCAGCGTCCCGGTGGGGAAGCAGAGCCTGTGTGGACCCAGGTTCTGAGAACCTCTGGGAGGTAATGTGACACCAGGCTGTCGGCGGCAGGGAGAGGGGCACATCTTCCGACATTCCATTTTAATAATATTCAAAGTAGTCTAATTAAAGCCTCTGTGCTCCCTTGGAAATACCAGCAATTATAAAGGTGAATAATTGCATAATAAATATTAATTTGCATCATGGTAATGAGGTCCAGGAGCGTCCTGCTGTTAAGTGAGAATTTAGTTCTTTTCCACTTTTCCCAGTCGGGGAGGGTGAGGGGAAGGGATTCTCCCAGCCCAGGAGGGGCTCAAAGGACCTGAGAAGCCCGGGGCTCTAGGGGCCCTGGGCTGGACGACCCCACCCACTCGGCCTCTGTGGTTATCTCACCCAATGGCGAGGGGCTCGATCCTTCTCTCTTCCGGGACGCAATCTCTCCAAACTTGACAAATGATGGACTGCCAACTCCGACAGTCCAGGAGGTGACCAGAAGTTTCTGAGTTCGTTATAATACGGTCAAGCTCTGCATCTAGAATCCTTGGTTACCGGCAAAGCTGCCTGAGAAATCCATGGAAGGGAAAAATCCTCTCCATCTAAAAGAGCCCCCTCCTGACCAGGGTGCTCAGCCCTTCCTGATACCATATCTCACCACCTGCTTTATGGTCTGCCTCCTACTCTGGGCCGGGCGCTTCCTGGGGGCGGCGATGGAACCGTTTTGCTCTCTGTTATATCCCCAGGCCCAAGGACTGTGCCTGGCATTTAGGAGAAAACCAGCATTTGTTAAATAAACCACAACCTCCCTCTGTCTGTATACAGCATCTTGCAGCTTCCAGGGCTGGTTATCTTCCTCGACCCCTGGAAATAAGAACTGACAACCCGCCTGCCTCCTGCTGGAATAAAGACTGCTCATCTCAGCCCACGGTCAGGATAGGGAGCTGTGGCAGCTGGCCGCGGAGATAAACTAAACCAAACGACCACGAAGACAGAAAGGGCCCCCCCCCATCTACTCCTAATCTCCCAAGTAAATGAAACGGAGCCTTGCACATAAATTGCCGCTGTTCCTGACTTTCGGGATGTTATGTGACAACCTTTGCAGACACGATAATCACGGAAGGACATTGCTGTGCTTCTGTCACAAACAGTGAACCCAGCATGCTTTGTAATCTTGGGTCTTGGTTTTTCCTTTAAATATTTGTTGTGGTTTTTATTTGGTGAGCCATCTTTCATAAGTCTGCACTCCCCTGAGTCTGCAAACTTCTCTGGACACAAACAGTTTCTTGGGTATCTTAAATTGTTCGAGGCTCCATGGAGAAGCCACTAGAATTCCCCTCCGGGCGCTGATGATGCATGGCTTCAGAAGTGCATCTCGTGGGTTCTCTGTGTGCGTGTGTGTGCGCCTGCGTGTGTGTATTTTCTTTTTTTTCGTGTGTGTATTTTTGACGGTTATGACTGGCGCATGGCTGCTGAATTTTGATGTTGGGAAGCTGGTCTCAGTGGCCCGACTGGCTCTCTGTTGGGCGGCAGGAAGTCTGGTTATCTCTTTACGTTTGTTACGTTTGTTTGTCTGTCTGTTTTGAGGATTCTGCCGTGTTCTGACATTAGTGACACCTGTCACTCTGTCACTAGGTCCCATGACAGCTGGTTGATTGGCTGATGGCCAGTCATAATGGTGGGCTCGGGAGGACACCTGTGTATTGTCCTGTTACCAAACCAGACTTGGGTCCACTAGCCTGTGCACAGTAGGGTCAATCTACTGACATGGAGTCGGGGTGAAGGAAAGTGTAGCATTTATTGCGGGTGCCAAGCAAGGAGTCCAGGCAGCTAGGGCTTAAAAGACCTGAACTCCCCGTTGGCGTTCAGGAGAAGGTTTTTAAGGACAGGGTGAGAGAGGGGGGTTGTGGGGGGCGTGGTCAGCTCGTGGACGCTCTTCTGATTGGCTGGTGGTGAGGTAAACAAGGTGAGGAGGGGGGGAGGGGGGGGGGTTGTGGGGGGCGTGGTCAGCTCGTGGACGCTCTTCTGATTGGCTGGTGGTGAGGTAAACAAGAATCAGCAACGTCAACCTTCTGGTTCCAACCGATCTGGGGTCTACATGCTTTCGGGCAGCAGACAGTTAGCTTCTCCCACCTGGTGGGGGGCTCAGCATCTGCCAAGCACCTCAGAGGATGCGACTCAGAATATCATCTCTAGCCCTTGAGGAGGCACTGAAGGTCCTTGTCTTTGTTTAATGGCTTAATGATTACTATTTTGTCTTGCTTGAGTGTCTTCCTTTGTTGCTGCATTTTCTCACTTCTCTGATTAAATTTATTCTTTGGAACTCGGGGAAGGCCTAGGAAGCTAAGGTTTTTCCACAGACAAGAGGCAGGTGGAGGACACGGTGGGTGGGTGGGGGGTGATCTGTTCCGAGAAGGCCCCATAGGGTCCTGCTGGGTTACAGTCCTGTACCACGTGTTGATACTTGGTCGGTCTTTGTGATCATGGATGGAACCTCCGACATTGTTTATCTTGTTTGCACATCCCTATGAGATAAAGTCACTCCAGAAATAAACTGGTGGGTATGGGAACAGACAGCAGCCTTTCAGGGCTGTGGGCCTCTCACCTCCTAGTTTATGGAGCTCTTGTAACTGACCAGAGAGTTTTTGTCCTGCATTACTTATGACTCAACGGTTAAAGTTGAAAAACCAAGCCTGCGAGTTCTCTTGTGTGTGTAAATGTAAAAAAAAGCATTTTTTCCTCCTCCCGAGGGGAAGGTCCTTAGCCTTCTGCCATGGTCTGTTTGTAACAGAAACCCCTTTCTTTATCTTGGCCTGTGTGATAGCTCCCTCTTTCGCAACTATTGGAGATCAATTGGCAATAAATATTGACCATTTATATGCCCTTTAGGTATTTCTAGAGCAGACAGACTTCTATAACAACGAGGAGATGTATGTCACGTGCTAGGGGCTGAATTGCGTCTTCCCGCAAATTCTGTGTTGAAATCCCAACCCCCAGACCCTCAAAATGTGACTGTACTTGGAGATCAGACCTTTAAAGAGGTAATTAAGGGAAAATGGGGGTCATATGGGTGGGCCCTAATCCAATGTGACTGGCATCCTTATAAGAAGAGGAGATTAAGACACAGACAGAGGGAAAACCACGTGAGGACACAGGGAGAAGACGGCCTCCTGCAAGCCGAGGAGAGAAGCCTCTGGGGAAACTAACCCTGCAGATGACTTGACCTTGGACTTCTAGCCTCCAGAACTGTGAGCACAAAAGCTTCTGTTGTTCAAGCTGCACGGTCTGCAGTACTTCGTGACGGCCGCCTTAGCAAACGAACACATCATGATTAAGAAACGATTAGAACGGATTTTTCATAGCTTGGGGAAGGTTCTACTCGGTTTGTATAACGACTGTTTGAGTGGGGTGAAATCATTTTTGGCTGGTTTGGAGATTCACAGCAGCTAAGAAATCAGAAAGTTTCTAAGCGTTGTGACTTATTCCTTAGGCATATACAAGTGACAAGTGAGGGAAGGTTCACAAGCTGATGGGAAGCTGGCTCTTCCCTTCATATCTTAAATGTTAGTTAGGAAGTGGGGTGGCTTGGGGTTACATCCCCTCATGGGGCTGTGTGAGAGGCAGGATTCTGACACGGCCTCCAAGTTCCTGGCCCTGGGGGATGCACACCTTCTGTTGGTTACTTAACCAAAGACTAATCTAGATGCTGCTGTGAAGGGGGTTTGCAGATGTGATTAAGGCCCCTGAATCATTTGACCTTCAGAAAGGTATCCTCGGTGGGCCAGACCTAATCAGGTGAGCCCCTCACAGAGACTGGGCTCTCCTGGTGAGAAAGAGTCAGAGTGAGACAGGGATTTGACATGAAGGAGATTCTCCATGGCTGGCTTTGACGACGGAGGGGGCCATATGTCAAGGAATACGGGAGAGAGAGCGTCCTGGCTGACCACCAGCAAGGAAACAGCACTCCTTCATACAGCTGCGAGCATCTGAATTCTGCCCCAGCTGGTTGGGCCGGGAAGGGGCCCCTGAGCTCCAGATGAGGATGCAGCTGGCCGACACCTTGATGTTCGACACAGACCCCGATCTGTGAACCCAGCTGCGCCACCCTGACGTCTGACCTACACAGCTGTGAGCTCGTTAAGTGTTGTTTTGAGCTAAGTTTGTGGTAACTTGTTACAGCAGAGGAAACCAACGCAGGACAGGTGATGTGGCCGAGGTTCAGAGAGGGTTAAGGGAGGAGGGGTCCGGGACGTATGGAGGGAGAGGTCTGCAGAGGTCAGGGCTGGAAGGACCTCCCAGTCAGGCCCTCCTGAGGGCAGTGGGGCACGTGGAAGGTTTAGAGAAAGATCTGATTCACACAGGGGAAAGATCCGCGCAGTCATTCTGAGGATGATAACCAGGAATGGACCAATGGCAAGGGTTCACCCCGGCACGGGGCCGAGGAGGAGCCTGCTGTGGCCGTCCAGGAGAGAGAAGGTGATGGATGACCGCGCCAGCCTTCTCCTGGCCCTGGCCAGGCAGAGCTGGCCCTTCTCCAAGCGGCCCAGGGGGACAAAGAGCAAGTCCCCTCTAGGTCCCTAGAGGCAGTGGGATGGCTGGACATACAGTGACCCTGGGGGTGAGTCCCAGCTCTGAGATTTGTGAGGGGTCACTTGATCTCTCAGAGCCTCAACTTTCCTTATCTGTTAAATGGAGAGAAATGGGTCCCTCCCCGGCGATGGTGGGAAAGCGCTTTGCAGACTGAAGTGTTGACCCATGTGGTCCGGCTCTGCTGGCTGCTCCGGACCCCCCCACCAACGCCCCCGCTGGGTGTCTGCACTCCTGTCCTGCCAGGCTCCTCACAGAGCCCTCCCCGAGGCCCCGTCTATCTTTGTGTCCCTCAGCACGATGGGAATTACCAGCTGCCTGTCTTCTCTGCTAGATCACAAGCTCCGTGAGGCTGGGGGCCGGGCCGGGCTGCTCACCGGTCTGCATGGGACAGTCCCTGGCACAAAGTAGACCTTCAGTCAATGTCTGTGGGAACAAACGTGACTTCCGGGGTGGGCAGGACCCCCTATTTCAGCTTGCACTGTACTTAAAAGGGCGAAAGTTCTACCAAATGCTGACCAGCCCGGAGGCAGGGACTGGGGAACGCTGGAGCCTTCTGCGCAAGGGCAGGCCCAGCCCTGGAGGATGCCCGAGCCCGGGGAGCTATCCAGGCCGGGCCCCGTGAGCTGCAGATCCTCTCCCTTCCTGCTCTGTGTCACAGCCGCTTAGTGGCTTTTTCCCAAAGGCGGGAATTGGAGTCTCTTGGGCTTCAAAGCTACAGAACTGATCATTTCCAAGTAATTAAAACATCATTTGCAAAGCAGGGCTCCAGAAGCAGCCTTGCCTCTGCCAGGATTTGCGGCCTGGGTCCCACCCATCCAGAAACGAGCATCTATAGGGCCAGAGGGTCTGCTTTCGGCTGCTCAGGAGGCCACGTTTCCCCACCGCCCTCAATCGCCGGGACCTCAATGTCCTCAGCCACGGCCAACCCCGTGGGTCCTGTCTTCTAAATATACCCCAATGTAGCGAATGCTCAGCTTCTCTGTGGCCAGAGCCAGTCTGCTGAAACACAAGACAGGCCCTGTCATGTCACCCTCAACACCCTCCAGGTGCTTCCCAAGCCCTCACCATGGCCTGCAGGGGCCTTCGTGGCCTGAGCCCCGGCGCCTGGCCTCCCTCCCTCCCTCCCCTCTTCCCTTGCTGGCTCCAACCCAGCCCTTGCTGTCCTCTAAGGCAGGCACATTGCTACCCCAGGGACTTTGCACTGGCTGTGTCAGGGAATTCCATCATCGTCTCTCACCAGAGAGCTCTTTTTCCTCCCTTCCCCTCCTCTCCCCTTCCCTCCCCCTCCTCTCCCCTTCCCTCCCCCTCCTCTCCCCTTCCCTCCCCTCCCCTTCCTTTTACTAGGTCTTTGATCAGAGCCACAAGGGTTCCTCCGATCTTGGTCTGTAATAAATATTTGCAATATGTTGCTCTGCGCTTGTCCTTCTGGTCCCTCTGTTGGGTGCACCAGAGCTGTGTGTCCTGGCATCCTTTTTCTCCCCCAGGGGGGCTGGGCTGGCCATTCCCTGCTGGGTCCCCAGTGCCGACAGCAGGCTCTGGCAGGCATGTAGGAAAGTTCAGTGAGCATTTCTGGAATACATGCTTGACTGAGTCCACAAAATGGGCGTAGTGATGCCTCACTCTCTTCCGTGAAAACTGGGTTCGCCTCTCGGTGGGTGCCGAGCCAGAAGACACAACCAAGCCAAGGATCGGGAGAAGGAAGGATTTATTACTTGCAGCAAGTAAGGAGAGCACCTCGGAGCTTTCCCAAAGCGGTGTCTCCCCAAACGGCAAAATTGGGGAAGTTTTAAGCTAAGAGTACATGCATATTCATGAAGGGGCTTGGGTGGTTCTTGCATATTCATGAAGGGGTTTGAGCAAAGGAGGATTGAACCTAGAACTGGGGCAAAGTTTGACAGAATCCAGGCTCTGGTTGACTGAAGTCACGAGGGTCAGAAAAGGTCAGCACCATCATTCCTCGGGTCCCAGTTGGTCTGCTGGTGGTTGAGCGCTAGACGGGGGTTGGATCCTGCAAAACAGCTGAAGAATGTGCTTCAGGCTAATCTTTACCTTTGAAACAGAACTGGGAGTCTTTACTTCTGATTTATTGTCTCCGCTATGGTTAGGTTATCTCCCTGACCTGGTAATAGCTTTCTGTTCTTATATTCTTTGTTCCTTTAAAATCATTAACTCCTGAGGCTTCTTCTTCTGCAAGGGCAGGCGTGGTGGCCAGACTTAGATCACAAAATGGCTTAGGCCTAAGATGGCTTCTCTTATGTCAAGAAAGCCATGACTGGTTCTCCTTCTCTGGGGACCCCCTACCCTATCCTTTACCACCTCTCCATCAGCCTGGCAGGATTTACAAAACCACATTTATTTGCTACTATGTGTTGAGTGTGGTCGGGGGCCAGGCACCTGCCAGCCCCCTGTGCGCACGGCCTCGTGGCATCCCCCGCGGCCCTGGGGGCCATGAAGTATTGTCCCCATTTCACAGCTGAGGAAGCTGGGGAGGACCCGGTGTGGTTGGGGATGAGTGCACTTTGCAGGAAAGAAATTTCTCCCTATTTCTCCCTCTTGGTGGATGGTTATTACGCATAGACTCAGGATCTGGAAGTTTCCATTGGAAGGAGCCCCAGAGGGTCTGATGTCTGCCCACCCCTATCCGGTCCACTGCAGCCCTGACCCCACTTCGGGGTCACGTTCTCTTCCTGCCCATCCGCCACGTGGCTGTGAGCTTCTTAATGGCAGGGAGGGGTCCGGGCCACTCCTTGCCCCCAGAACTCTTTCGGGAAACATTTGCTGTGGAGACAGACATGTGGAGGTGGGTTGTGTCTGAGTTTGTTTAAACTGTGCTCAGGAAACAGGGCCGGTTCTGGTCCCCGGGGGAAGGCTCTGGGTGGAAGTGGGGTGCTCTGGGGGAGGGGGGAGTACAGAGCCACCTCCCGAGACAGGGCAGTGAGGGCGGGGGCAAGCATGACATCGGGCCGTGCTTGTCTTGGAGCCGAGACGGGAACAACTGCTCCGGTGGGCTGTGGATATTTACCCGCTAAACACGGAGCATCCGTCACCATGGCAACCGCCTAATCACAGGAACAATCCCCCACATCTGCCCGGCACCTGGCACTTCTCACTGTGCTGTCTCAGGCGTTGACTCATCCCATCCTCCCGATGTCCCAGGAGTGGATTCTGTAGTTGTCCCCTCCTGCAGGTCGGGGAGCCGAGGCTGGGAGAGGGGAGGGGACTCAGCCAGGGGCTCTGGGCCGAGGAGTGCTCGTCGCTGGACTGACCACAGTCACGCCTTCCTCGGGTGTGGGCCTGGGCTGGGTGCCCCTCCCCTGGGCTCTGACAGTGGGGAAGGCTCATGAGGCTGCAGGTCAAACGGGGGCCGGGGACCTGCTTGATTAAGCGGTGCAATTCCCGCTGCGAAGTGACTCCGCTGTCTCCAGGGAGCAAGTCTGAGCGGGCCCTGCCTCCAGGGCCTCAGGATCCGTGTCCTCACCCGGGATGGGGATCGTGACGCTGGCACCAGCTGGCTTGGGCCGTTCCTGTTAATATTTCTGCAGACTGGTCCAGCAGGGGCTGGCCGGGTTTGGGGTGAAGGGGGCCATTTGTTCTGGGGGCCAGCGGCCCGGGCCACTGGTCAGCTGGACCGTGCAGGTCAGGCCGGATTGACCACAGGCTCCTCCCTGCATCATTCGGGTGAATTCTTTCCAGGGGTCTCTGGTCTCTTATCCATGTTAAGCCCCTGGCCGACTGCACATCAGTCCTCCTAATGGGCCCAGGTTCAGCAGCCTCCCTGCTACACACCCTCCTTTCTGTGATCACGTTGGACCATAAATGCAACGGTGTATTTTAAAACCACAAAATGCTGCTTCAGTGGGTGAAACGGAATTGCAGTCACACGCCAGAAGCTTCCGCCACTGCTCTCCTAGACACGGGGGCCCCCAGCGCCCCCCCTACCCCCGCAAGCTTCCCTACCCCCATCCCTCCCACTCCTGGGGAGGAGAGATCACCCGTGTGCTCAGGCGGGACAGCGCTGGCTGTATCCACCTGACGCTGTCAGGACAGGCGCTAACTGCCTGCCTTGTAACTGTCAGGTCGGCTGTTAAATGACCGGGAAGGGAGCTGGTCTATTAGGCTCCGGGCAGACTTACTGCTGCAGATAAACACAAACAGCCGCTGTGATTGCTTCCTCCGACCAAACGGTGTGATATTTGCATCATAATTTGGTGGTCTCCTAGGAGAAGCTGCCAGCGTCAGCGTGGGATGGCAACTGGGGGAAAATGTCTCAGTAACAGCGCAGCTGGGCCACGCTGCCTGGGCCCCACCTGAGGGGCCTCAGGGAAGGGTGGGCCTGGGGTGGCTCTTACGGTCATTCCCCAAATTTTGCAATTTTTTTTGTCACTCATTCATTCATTCACGAGATCAGCCGACGTTTCAGATCATTGTCCTTCTCTCCTCCCTAAACCTCCGGCTTTGAGTCCTAAAATACCAGCCTGTACAGCTCACTACCCCTGCCGGTCACTGTTGCTGCCTCCGCCTCGGCTCCCTACTTCTTTTTTTTTTAAATAAATTTATTTATTTACTTTTATTTTTGGCTGCATTGGGTCTTCGTTGCTGCGCGCGGGCTTTTCTGTAGCTGTGGCGAGCGGGGGCCACTCTTCGTTGCGGTGCGCGGGCTTCTCATTGCGGTGGCTTCTCTTGTTGCGGAGCATGGGCTCTAGGTGCGTGGGCTTCATTAGTTGCGGCACGTGGGCTCAGCAGTTGTGGCTCATGGGCTTAGTTGCTCTGCGGCATGTGGGATCTTCCCGGACCAGGGCTCGAACTCGTGTCCCCTGCTTTGGCAGGCGGATTCTTTTTTATTTTTATTTTTATTTTTATTTTTATTTATGGCTGTGTTGGGTCTTCGTTTCTGTGCGAGGGCTTTCTCTAGCTGTGGCAGGCGGGGGCCGCTCTTCATCGCGGTGCGCGGGCCTCTCACTATCGCGGCCTCTCCCGTTGCGGAGCACAGGCTCCGGACGCGCAGGCCCG
>NC_041219.1:47640556-47679281 GCF_002837175.3 Physeter macrocephalus | reverse complement strand
GGATCTTCCCGGACCGGGGCACGAACCCGCGTCCCCTGCATCGGCAGGCGGACTCTCAACCACTGCGCCACCAGGGAAGCCCGGCTCCCTGATTTCTGATGACCCCTCTTCTCTCTTAACACCCCTGCCCCAGGAAGCCCCCGTCCCCCAGCCTCCCAGTTTCCCCCGAATACACCTCTCTAGCCCGGGCCTCTCCTTTGACTCCTAAACTCAGAACGCACCTGTCAACATGCTGTCCCCACCTGGGCATCCGGAGTGGACTCGCAGGCACCGTGCCATTCCTGCGGTCCCCCGGAACTGCTCCCTCCTTCCAGTGGCTCAAAGTCTTGGGGTCACCCTGACTCCTCTCTTGACGCCCACAGTCAAGCCACTTGCAGATCCCGTGGGCTCCATCTTCAAAAGACGCCGGAATCAGGCCACAGCTCCCGCCTCCAGGTCATCACGTGGTCCAGGCTGTCTTCAGCACTGGCTTGTATTGTTGCAGTTGACCCAGACAGGCCTCCCTGCCCCTCCCCTGTCCCCGTGCCGTGTCCTCCCTACACCATGGCCTCAGCCGGCTCCCTTGACACCTGAGTCAGGTCAGGGGTCGCCTCCGTCTCATCCGGGCAAAGCGGATGTTCTCACAGGGCACTGCGCGACCAGTCCCTTCATCTCCTGGTCTCATTTGCATTTGGTAGTGAGGGGCAGCCTTGTGAGAAGGTGGCATCTGAGCAAAGACGGAGAGGCAGGGGGTGAGCTGTGAAGATCCCTGGGGGGCTGAGGGGGGCAGGTTGTGCAGGGCCTGGGACCTCCTACAGACTTCGGCTTTTACTCTGCCTGAGGCGAGAAGCTCCTGCAGGGTTGGAATGAAGTCGGCTGCTGGGGTGCAACTACAGTGGGTCTCATGGGGTCGAGAGAGAGAGAGAGAGAGAGAGAGAGAGAGAGAGTCGGGGCTGCAGGTGGGGAGGGGACAATCCAGGGCGAATGATGAGGGCCGGGGCCAGGCAGGGACCACGGGCTTGTGACAAGTGGCTGGATTCTAGGTACCTCCTGAAGAAGGTCCACGAGCACTTCCTGACTGATTGGATGTGGGGCACGTGAAACAGGAGGGGAGAGTGGTCCCAGGGGTCAGGGCTGAGTGACGGCAGGGCGGGTTCCGTTGCCTGAGATGGAGACAGCGGAGGACCGGAGCGCTGTCTGCAGAGGCTGATTGGGAGGCGCTGAAGGCCACTCAGGCCGGTGGGGGGCTGCGCATCCCGCTCTGGGCCTGGGGGCTTCCTGCGTCTCCTCATCTGTTGGACAGATGAGCTTCCTGGGCTTTCCAGAACAAAGCGCTACAGACGGGGTGGCTTAAAGCAACAGAAACTCACTCTCACCGTCTGGAGGCCAGGAGTCCAAAATCAAGGTGCGGGCAGGGCCGTGCTCCCCCTGGAGGCTGCAGGGGAGGATGCTTCCTGCCTCTTCCAGCTCCTGGTGGCCGCTGGCGTCCTTGGCTTGTGGCTGCATCAGCTACTCCAGTCTCTGCCTCTGTCCTCCCTCTGTGGGTCTGCGTCCGAATTTCCCTCTTCTTATAAGGACAGTCGCTGGAGTAGGGCCCACTCCACTCCAGGAAGGCCTCATCTGAACCTGAATACATCCGCAGAGACCCTATTTTCCAAGTAAGTTTCCATTCACGGGTTCTGGGTGGGCTTGAATCGGGCAGACACTAGTGAATCCTAGTGAAGGAGGAGTTAGGACCCAGGGAAAGCCGACAAGAGTGTTGCCCAAACACTCAGGCTTCACAGCCTCTGAAGAAACAATAAGAAGATCGTAAACCTGCCCCCTTCCCCAACTGTCATTCCCGTTTCTCCCCGAAGTTCACCTTCACACTGATTTTGCAAAACCCCCAGTGGCACTGAGAGGGTCCCCGAAACACCTCTCTCGGCCCTCACCTGCTGTTTCTCCAAAAGGGGAGCGGGACCCAGGGCTGCCCCGAGCCGGTTGACCGCTGCCTCTCTCAGGGATGTGTCTGCCTTTGTCAGGGCAGCTGGCATGGCCGACAGGGTGGGACAGCCCCTCCGCGGGGTGGGTGCTCCGCCATAGCACAGCCCAGGCCCAAGGGTTGGCCCCAGGAGCCCCCCCTCCCCCCTGAGGGTTTGATGCGGCCCCTGCATGGCCTGGGCCTTACCTGCCCAGGACCCATGACTCTGGTGTCGGGAAAGGGGGGCAAGCTGGCTGGCCTCTCCCAGCTGGGGTCACTGCCGGGCCCCCTGAGAGCCGGGGCACCAGACAGAATCTTGGTGGGAGGCCCAGGGCAGAGACCCTCTGCCTCCTGTGAAAATTCACGGCTGCAAATCCATATGAGGGATGGGGGTGGTTGAAGGCCTCCTGAGGGTGAGCCCCGGCACCCTGGTACCCAGGATGCCCGATTCCGGTTGCCGCCCCAGCTGAGTGCCTGGTGCACGGCGGGTGCCCGGCTGCTGCTGTGGCCTTGCCGTCCTTGTCGCTCAGAGGACAGAGTTCTGGCCCCGCCGGCCCCTGTGGGGAGCCCTTGAAGCTTCGAGCGTTGCAGCGACCTTGTTGCTGGGGGTACAGGGAGAAGGGGCGAGAAGGACGCAGCTATTGCAGGAGCCTCAGGACCTGAGAGGCTGTGGAGAGGCTCCTGGGAGGGGTAAGGGGATGAGAGATTCTGGAGGGGCTTCTGAGGACAGCCAGGGGAGGGGGACCGCTTCGTGGTCAGCCTTGCGGGAGGGGACAAGCGCTTCCTGGGCTTCTGTGCAAAAAGTGGGCGGGACTGTAAGGGCCCCCCAGTCTCCGCCCCCAGAGTCAGTTCTTTGCATTGCAAATCCCATTGCATCACCCCTGCAAGGACAGCACGCTGGTGGCTGTTTCCAAGTGCCTTTCGTTCAAGACCCAGACGCTTAAATTGGGCTCTGAGACCTTTGTGGTCCCCCTCCAACCCTGCCAGCTTCTGCTCACACCCCTCCTCTCCTGTCCCAGCCACCCTGGCCTTCCCGCAGTTCCAGAACATTCCATGTCCACCACTCACGGTCTCCGAAGCGCTGGACGAGGGACTCGGTCTTTGGGTGAGCTTCACGATGAGCTCCTCATTGTGAGGGGGGCCAGAAGGCATCCCTTCAGAGGCTGTTGGAAAGTCAGGGGAGGTGCCCTGGGCGGGCATCTATCTGCCAGGCACAGAACCTGTGTACATGACGGTCATTGTTCCGTTCTTGTGTTGATTTCACCCGTGGGTCTGGCTTACGGATGAAATGAAGTGGTGTGTGTGATGGAACAGCTCCCGGGGGGCTGTGGTTGTCCCCTCCCCTTGGCCCGGCCTGAGAGGAAGGCCTTTGTGTCCCCAGAGTCAGACCGTGAGCATCTTGCGACGGCCAGGACGGCTACATGATTCGCAGCGTGTGGTGCAAGATGAAAACGTGGGCCCTGCCTCCGGAATTAAGAATTTCGAGATGGGGACCCCAGAGCGTGAAACCACTGGTCGTGTCCCTTCTGAGTGGGTGGCCGTGGGTGACCGCACAGGTCTCATGTCCATGAGGTCTGCTCTGCTGGCTGGGGTGGGGGTGGGCATCTCAGGGCCTTGACGGGGTGGAGAAGCCAGCCTCGTGGTTCCACGTCACCTCATTTGTGCTGGGCAAAGGTTACCCTCCTTCCTTTGCAGCCTATTTTAGGCTCAGCCTAGCGTGAATATGTTATCGGGAAAGTCATTTTTCTCCTTCAAACCCCTGAGGTTGAGAACCCTACTGCAGGCAGGGGCTTGGGAGCCGGCCAGGTGTCCCCAGAGGGACAGTGGAGGCTGGGTGCCGGGGGCTGGGCGGCTCCATGTCTGCCTGGGAGTCTGGCTCAGTCACTTCCCGCATGGGGCTGGCGCAGGTTACCTCACCACCCTCTGCCTCAGTTTCCTCAGCTGTGAAATGGAGCCAGTGGCACACCCGCCCCAAGAGTCACTGTGACACTGAATGAGCGAACGTGTGTGAGTGCCTCGCACGCCTTCATCCTCATGTCAGTGGCAGCGCTTGCCATCTCCCCTCCTGTGAGAAGTGTGATTGGCCAAAAAATGGCCCCCAAGGATGTCCCCGTCCTAATTCTTGGAACGTGTATGTCATCTTCCATAGTCAGAGGGACCCTGCAGGTGTGCTGAAGCTAAGGGTCTGAGATGGGGAGACTGTCCTGGATTCTCCAGGGGACCCAGTGTCATCCCAAGGGAGCTTCTGAGAGGGAGGCAGGAAGGCCAGGGTCAGAGAGGAGTTGTGAGGACGGAAGCAGAGGCTGCAGGGATGTGAAGCCCGCGGCCAAAGCACATGGGCGCCCCCAGAAGCTGGAAAAGGGCAGGAAACGGATTCTCCCCTGGAGCTTCCAGAGGGAACTCAATCCTGCCCACACCTGGACTTTAGTCCATCAGGAAACTGATGTCTAACTTCTGACCTCCAGAACCGTAAGAGAAGGCATCTGGATGCTTTTAAGCCACCGCGTTTGTGGTCCTTTGTTACAGCGGCCACGGGACGCTCACCCAGGGGGACCCCCATGGGGCAGGGTGGGGGGCAGAGACTCTCTCCCCAAAGCCGCCCCCAGAATCCGTCCCCCAGCCCCAATCCCGGCTCAGGCTCAAATCCTCTCTGTCACTTACCTGGCTGCCTAGTCTGGGTCAGGACACCTCTGCTCTCAGAGCCTCAGTTTCCTTTTGAAAATGGGGTACAGCAGTATCCTTGCAATGGTAGTTGGGGTACCCTGAGCTCAGTGCAGACATGTAACAGACCCCGAGAAATGCCAGGCTTCTCCTCTCCCCCATCTGAGAAACAAGGGGCTGGATTAGCTGCTATCCTCCACCCGAAGAGGGTGGAGGCTTTGTGCAGCTGGAGTACTGCGGCCACTGCTGGAGAGAGGGTCCCCCTCCCCTGCCCCCGCCCTAGCTCTCACCCGCACCTCCCTCTCACCCCCACCTCGTCGTGCAGGCCCCCAGGTGCCTCCTGCTGCTTCGTCTCTGCCCCCATCTGCACATCCAGATGCAGCAGGAAAGGCTGCCGGCTGCCAGGTGGGGCTCACAGCACACAGTGGAAAGGGGAACGCTTCCTCCCACACCTGGCTCCCTCTATACCTGCCTCCGTATTGTTAGCTCTGGAGTGGTTGGCAAAAAAAAAAAGGTAGCTCCAAAGGGTTGCAATAACGGCTTGGGAGGCTGTCGCCCGGGAGGCCTGGGGACTCAGTGTCCCTGGGGCGGGAAGGTGTGGAGCACGGGGCCCGGGCGGGTCCTGCCTGGCGCTGCCCTGGCTTGGAGGACGAACAACTCCAGCCTGTGGGTGGTCAGCTCACCTGGCCTTCCAGCCGGATGGGGAAGGAGTTGTCATCACTCAAGTCCTGCAGGACTGGGACACGGCGACTTGGTGTGTGTGGGGGGGGTGACCTGCCTTAGGCGCAGCCACTGGTCCGTTGGCTGAGGACCGAGTCCTGCCGCCTGCCGGTGTCCTCCTCGAGCTGCAGGGCTAGGAGGCCTCCCCGGGGTGTGGGGGCACCAAGGGGTGACAGCAGCATAACAGGGCCCCGACTGGTGAGAGAATTCCGCTCATAGAATGGGGCTTCTGCCTAGCTGTCATCAAAGCGGAGGGACATCCGCCAGGGCTCTTTGTTAGCGGCCCCGCCCCTGAGCCTTGGGCCCTTCCCACCCTTAGGGACTTCCCACCTTCCTTGGGGACAAGATCCCCCTGCCTGGGGCTGGGTGCCTGCTTTGCCCCTTGCAGCACGGGGCCCGGGCGGGCCCTGCCTGGCGCTGCCCTGGCTTGGAGGACGAACAACTCCAGCCTGTGGGTGGTCAGCTCACCTGGCCTTCCAGCCGGATGGGGAAGGAGTTGTCATCACTCAAGTCCTGCAGGACTGGGATACGGCGACTTGTTGTGGGGGGGGGTGACCTGCCTTAGGCGCAGCCACTGGTCCATTGGCTGAGGACCGAGTCCGGCCGCCTGCCGGTGTCCTCCTCGAGCTGCAGGGCTAGGAGGCCTCCCCGGGGTGGGGGGGGCACCAAGGGGTGACAGCAGCATAACAGGGCCCCGACTGGTGAGAGAATTCGGCTCATAGAATGGGGCTTCTGCCTAGCTGTCATCAAAGCGGAGGGACATCCGCCAGGCTGGCCTTCCAGCCGGATGGGGAAGGAGTTGTCATCACTCAAGTCCTGCAGGACTGGGACACGGCGACTTGGTGTGTGTGGGGGGGGTGACCTGCCTTAGGCGCAGCCACTGGTCCGTTGGCTGAGGACCGAGTCCTGCCGCCTGCCGGTGTCCTCCTCGAGCTGCAGGGCTAGGAGGCCTCCCCGGGGTGTGGGGGCACCAAGGGGTGACAGCAGCATAACAGGGCCCCGACTGGTGAGAGAATTCCGCTCATAGAATGGGGCTTCTGCCTAGCTGTCATCAAAGCGGAGGGACCTCCGCCAGGGCTCTTTGTTAGCGGCCCCGCCCCTGAGCCTTGGGCCCTTCCCACCCTTAGGGACTTCCCACCTTCCTTGGGGACAAGAGCCCCCTGCCTGGGGCTGGGTGCCTGCTTTGCCCCTTGCAGCTGCGTGACCTTGGAGGGAATCACGCTTCTCTCTGAGACTCAGTTTCCTCATCTCTACTATGGGCATACTATATTCTTTTCCTCCCCGTGTTGAAAAGAAATGAGATGAGATAGGCTGGGCCCCCGGTGCCGGCTGTCCCCTGCTCCTTCTCCTGGTTTGCCTTTGGTGCATCCCCACTTCCCGGCGATTTTCTGGCACTTTACCTGGTCTCCTCTCACTCAGCTTCCAGCTTCTGAGGAACCTCTCCTGGACCCCCCCTGAGGTCTCTTTCTGTCTCTCCACCTGTATTGACCCAGATGAGGTTCCCATCTGCTTCCAGCCCTTGATCTTCCCAAAGCCTCAGACTCTGTGGAAAGTTCTAGACAAAGGGAGGTGGGAGTTGCCTCCACCAGCCCAGCGGGCATCCCTGGTCTTAACGCCGGCCCAGGAATTCCACCACCAGACATTTGTCTGCTCCAAGGATCAGCCTGGGGTCTCGTGTGGTCTTGATCCCCCTCCCCCTTCCCCCAAACCCACAGTCCCCAGTTGATGGTCTGAGATGGTATTTTCCTCCTTCACTGTCTCTGGTGAAAATTTCAAAGGACTAACAAATATACAGGTTTCCACGTTACAGAATTAATCACGTTAACACTTTGGTATACTTTCTTTGAATTTCTTCTTCTCCCTTCTGTCTCTCCTCTCTCCTTCCCTCCCTCCCTCCCTCTCTTCCTTCTTTTCTTCTTCCCTCTCTTCTTCCCTTTCTTCCTTCTCATCGAAAAAACCATTCTGTTGTTTTTATAAAATGATACATACGTATTGTATCAGTCAGAATAACCTAGGTTATGCTGCAGTAACAAACAGCCCCTAAATAAGAGTGACTTTAGAGCCTGTCTTTGAAGTGACAGCCCTCGCTTGCTCACATCCCATAGGCCAGAGCAAGCACGTGAGCATGCCGAGGGTCAAGGAGACAGGGAAGTGAATTTCTATCACATGCCTGAGGGAGTGATCTGGGATGAGCAGCCTGCATTACCACCACCCTCAACAAAGAGGACAAATAAAGCACAAAAAATACACCATTGAAAGTATACAAAGCATCCACATCCTACTGTCCAAAAGTAATCACCCTGCAAATTAAGTGAACATCATTCTAGACAGATAAAGGAAGAGAGAAATAGACTTTAAGAAAATATTATCTCACTACACAAGATTTTTAATGAAAATATTATCTTTAATTTTTACATTCAGGTAAAATTAAGAAGAGTGGAAGGAATTAAACTGTGAGTAAACTGTTTTCTAAAAGATCCCTTTAAAAAAAAAGAGATTCTGAAAAACACTAAAAAATTAAAATGATTATAGGTATTTATTCACCTACTTGTGCCAATTTCAGACAGGTTCCATGAGTTCCTTGCTATGGAATATGAAATTAGCATGCCACATCCCCTCCCGTCTCCTTCCTTTCAGCTCATGGTTTTTATAGTTATAGTATTATTATTTTTGACAGTTTATGACTTTCGCCTTCTTTTCTGTAACCCTAATTCCTATAATAGCTTACTCTCAAGTGCATATTTAGATTGATAGGATGTTCACCCATTCTTTAATTACCTGGATTTTTTGTAACTTGTTTATATAATTTTTCCCCCAGAAGGGCTCATGGGTGTGTGTTCCCTAAGTCCTTCCTGTCCTTGAATGTATTTATATACAGCATCCTGGGTGTGAATAATTTTCTTGAGTCACACTTTCTTTCCTTCAAAACCTGGTGCTTCATGGTCTTATGAAGTGGATGGTTGCTGCAGAAGCCTTAAGCAGGCAGCTCTTTTCCTTCTTGTAAACAGTTTTCTTTTTCATCCTAAATGCTTGAAATTCATAACTTTGCTAAGAGATATGTGTGGAGCATCCTGTAGCAGCATTTCTGAAGCATGGCATGCTGTTTTGAATTTTGGATTCAATAATTTCTTTATTTCAAGGACTCTGATAGCATGTTTACTACATGATCTGTAGCTATTATTAGGGCTCTGAATCAGGACCACCAATTATCCTTGTGGTGTACCGTCTTCTACATCCATACACTTTTCTCCAACTCTCTTTTATCTCTTTATTTTCTCCAACTGCAATCATTGTGATTATCTCAAGGTTTTCCTTTGTATCATTAATTACATTTTCATCAGTGTCTGTTCTGTCCATTCCTTCATTTACCTCATATTCATTGATGGCTTACCATTTGCCAGGCATATTTCTTGGTGTTGCGGACACAGCAAGACAGGTGAAAGATTCCCTCTTGGAAGTTGTCGGGGGGAGAGAGATGAGTGGCCCAATAAATAGATCATAGGGTATGTGAGAAGTTGCTAAGGGCTGTGAGGAAAATAAAGCAGGGATGGGGGAGGGTGGTCAGGTCGGTCTTGGTGAGAAGGGGACATTTGAACCAAGTCAGGAAGGAGGCGAGGTTCTTGCTGCTTCTCATCTATTACATCCACAGGCATGTTTTGTCCTTAATTTCTTTCCTCAGGTCTGACATCTCCCTTCCATCTCCTTCTGTTGTCTAACGATCCTCTCTGTGGGTTTTAGTTCTGTGGAATTCGTGTTCACGGTCAGTTGTCCTACAGTGCGAAGCAGTCTGTTTCTTGGCTGATTTCATTTGGCTTGGACTGTTGGTCTGTCTCCTGTATACGCGCGTGTTCCCCCTCCCTTTCCCTTTCTCTGTTGGGTGCCATGTGTTTGCATGGTTGCCATGGTGTCTCTTCATCTTGCTTATGCTTGGGTGACTTGGTCCTGATCGTTTATTTGTTCTGGAAATTGGCATACTTGCTTCCAGTCTCTCTTTTTATTCTTCTCACTTGTTTTTCTTTGAAAATCGCGTCACAGTGTTTGCAATGATACACAATTCCCGTGGGTGACTTTGCGGTGCCCCCGTGACTGGCCCCCCTCTCTTGAGGCCAGTCTCTGTCTCTTCTGGCTTTGGTCCCCCGTGGGCATCTGCCTGCAGCCCCTGCTCTGGGACACAGCAGAGGTGATGCCGTCCTGGTGAGAAAACCTGACTCTTTTCTCCCCTCAGATGGTGTTGAGTGTCTACACCGGGGCTCACCCACCTACATAGGACCCTTCTGTAGGGGGCAACCCCACGGTGCAGTTTGCAGCTCCAGAGCCTTCATGCCAATTGATGAGACTTACGGTCTTCGTGCCCCCGCTACAGCCATGTCCGCTCCTCTGTGGTCCCAAAAGGTTGGAGCTCAGAGCACCACCCACCTTGCTGTTTTCAAGATTTGCTTTGCTCCTGATCTTCAGAGTGAAGGGATGGTGGGGGTCAGGGCACCAGAGGGGCGAGCTGGAAAGGTGGGTGGTAGCAGGATGCTTCTCACTGGGAGGAGTGGTGGGCTTGGGTGATGGGGGATGACACGGTGCGGGCTGGGCACCATGCCTGTCTGATGGGTCCCCACCTGTGCCACGCTGGTTGTTAGGGACCTGAAGTCACTCCTGACCCTGGGAGTGGGTGGCTGAGGTCAGGTGGAGGAAAGATCATGGAAGGAGAGGGGCCCAAGATCCCAGAGGCCAGGCTGTTGGAAGGATCAAGTCCACGGGCATTGCGATCACCAGGAATTCTATTAGCAGTGACACTGGAGGGGGCGACAGTGATCCAGGGGCTAAAATCTCCAGCCAGCGGCAGAGTGTGACCTGAAGTGGGGGGCACCTGGGACAAGGAGGGGTAGGAGGGGGAGAATGGTCTGGAAGTGACGGTGGGGAACGAGGAGGCCGTGGTGGTGTGAGGTGGGGAGTAGGGGACCCACTGGGGTAGTGGCGTCCTTGGGGGACAGATAGGGTCTTGTTGCAGCTTGGAGGTGAAGGTGACATTCACTCGGAGCCTGAGGGTCTGGCGGACCTTGCTGATGGTTGACTTAAGTCCCAGGGGTGCAGTGGAGGGAAGGAAGGGGAGAAGAGGGAGAGGCAGCCGGGGAAGGGGATGTGCGGAGCCTCACGGGATGAGGGGTGACGGGGACTGATGCGAAGGGCGAAACGAGCTCGTTTACGGCCTGCAGACGTTCTTACCCATTTTGTCTTCAGGTGAGAGGTGGCGGCTCTGGGTGTTCCTTGTCGTCTCTCTCCACTTCCCATTTTGTTCCCTCTTTCCCAGTTTCCTGTTTTCTATCACTGCATCTTTATCCCATCAGCCAACATTCATGGATGTTCTTTACTAGTGAAACCGTGACTTTTAGGCCTAAAACTTCCTGAATGTTCTATTTATTGATCGTGAGAAAGAATACTCGCCTGTTAAGAGTCTGGGCCTCAGATGGTTTTGAAGGATGGTCTACTCATTATCTGTGTGACCTCGAGCCAATCGCTTGGCGTCTCTGAGCCTCAGTTTCCCCGCCTGTAGGAGGGTGGTGGTGACAGGCACACTTCATTCAACTGTCACGGGGTGAGCCGTGAAGCCCTCTGTGCTGGGAGGGGACCCAAGCTCAGGCTCTGCAAAGGCTGACTGCCCCCTGACCAGGCGCCAGGCTTCCCCCTCCCTGGCCTCATGGCCCTTATGGGGGCCCTGAGGTAGGTCCTCGACACCCACCTGGCAGAAGAGGAAGTGGGTCTCCCGAGGCCCACATCTGGGAGAGGGGGGCCGCCATTGGAAGTGAGTCTGGCTTCTCTGGAGACACAGCGGGACCTCCCCTCTCACACCAGGACACGGGGATGTCACACCCCAGCCAGACAGCAGAGGACCTGGCAATTTGTGTTCAAGGGCTGGCATTTGCTCAACATGAGTCTAAATCCAAAAACCTCTCCTCCAGGCAGCCTCCCGGTTTGCTAGCCAGGCTCTTAGATATCCTGGAAGCCACAGTCCCTGCCCACTCCATGCTACAACCCCCTGACCTCCAAGTTCACCCCGCCTGCATCTCCATCTTCTTTGGGTCGGCAAGGATTTAGCGGGCACCCACCGGGTGCCAGGTGCTGTTCTGGGGGTCGGGGGAGGTCTCAGGGGAGGACAGATGGAGACCCCCCCTGCATGAAGTTGACACTCTAGTGAGGGCATCAGATGATACCATGTACCAACAACGTTTTTAGATAAAGCATATAGCGGGGTGGACGGCACTCAGTTCTGTGGAAAACTATGTCACTCTAGGGTGCCAGTGTGCTGGTAGAGCTGGCAATTTATTTATTTATTGGTTGTGCCATGCAGCTTGTGGGATCTTAGTTCCCGGACCAGGGATTGAACCCAGGCCCATGGCATTGAAAGCGCTGAGTCCTAACTACTGGACCGCCAGGGAATTCCCTAGCTGGCACTTTTAAACGGGATGGTTGACAAGGTGATATTTGAGCAGAGACTTACAGGAGGTGAGGGAGAGTCCCTGTGGATACCCAGGGGATGAGTGTCCAGCCCCCTGGAGCTGCTAGAGCGAGGGTCCAGAGGCAGGAGACTGCCTGGAGTGAAGCGAAGAAGATGTAGGAGCTGAGGTCGGGGTAAGGGTCACATAGGAACTGGAGGGGCTTGGGGGCACTTGAGGGTCAGGACCAGAGGACCGGGTGGGGATGTGATAGGACCCACATTCTAGGGTCACTCCAGCTGCTGCATTAGGAAGAGACCTTGTGCTCTGGCTGGGTTGGAGGTGGCAGGGAGACAGAAGCAGGGAACAGTTAAGGCTTGGAGCTTTGCTCAGGAGTGGACAACTCAGGGGTGTTGGGGTACTCAGGAAAGTCACTGAGGCCAGGTTCCTTCTGGATTCCTACTGTGCCACTCTCAGCATGTGTCTCCTCATAGGCACAAGATGGCTGCTGTGCATCTGGACATCACATCCACATTCCAGGTGGAAAGAAAAGAAGAGAGTGTTGCTGGTGGCTTTGACCAAGGCCATCACAGTACGATGTAAGAGAGAAGACCAATGACGTTCAGAGCCTGTGAAATCCCCCATGTCCTTGTTTTGCCCTCTCTGAATAGCTCACTTAAATGAGGACCCTGCAGAGTTACTCGGGGGATTAACCTTTCAAGGTTCTGTGGGAGGCATGAAGTTCCATAGCCTCTTGCTCCATCATCCTTCCTGTTCCACACGTGACAAAAGCGCCTTGGTCCTGGACTCAGAAGTCCAAGTCCCTGGCTGTGCACTGATTTGCTGAGTGATTTTTGGTGTGTCGCTTGCCTTCTTGGAGGCTCACTCTCCCCATTTGCTTGATGAGGGATGACTGAGTTCCTTCCAAGCAAGCTGCTTGGGACCTGGGGAGGGAGGAGAGAAGTCATTAGCACCAATTTCCTGTTTTTACTGGGTATGTTATTACTGGAAAAACCCGGCAACATCGGTCCCGGACTCTGCCGATACAGAAGAGCCCCATCCTTGTTTATTTCCAAGACCAAAACACAAGCAAACTTCCTCCTGCAGCTGCCCTCTGCCTCCTGCTTCACTGAGCACCGGCGATGGGGAGGGATTGGAACCACCGTTTCGGATCTGACTCAGCCGCGTCAGCATTGGAGCTCTGTGTGTTCGCTGAGGCCCACCCCGGGCCGGGTGCTGTGGACAGAGCTGAGCCAGTCCTGCTCTGGGCGTGGGGCTTATCTAGTGCGAAACACAGGAGGTGGACAAGGCAACTCCAACATCGTGGTGGGTGAGAAGAGATATGTGTGTGGGGGGGGGGTTCTCTGGGGGGCTAGATGTGGAGGTCAGGGACTGCTTCATGGACGATGTGGCCTTCTAGCTGGGTCTTGACTGTTGTTTTAGGTTTGGACAGCTAGGAGTGGCAGGGAAAGGATAGTCCAGGCAGAACAAGCTGCAGGAGCAAAAGGAGGCGGGCGTCAAAGAGCAGGGGCTGGAAGGTTGGGTTTGAGAGTGCAGGGGAAGAAGAAAGGGGCTGCTTAACCAGAGGCGATGGACTTGAACAGCCTAGTCTAACCCCCTACCTTCCTCTAATGTAGACTGGAAAGCAAATCAAGTTCTCAGCCTCCCTTGCCACTAGACATGGCCGTGTCACCAAGTGCTGGCCAATGGGAAGTGGACAGGACTCCCCAGAGAGAGCTTCCATCTTCTAATAAAAAGGCAAAGCCTACCAAGCAGACAGCTTGTGACTCTCAGCCTTTGGCTCCATTCCTCTTTTTGCCTAGAATATGGATGTGATGTCTGGATGCACAGCAGCGGTTCTGTGATCAAGAGGAGACAGATGCTGAAAGTATCAGAGTAGGAAGCCAGAGGGAACCTGGCCTCAATGACTTCCCTGAGTACCCCACGAGCCCTGAGCTGTCAGCTCCTGAGCATCAGGGCTGTATGTGTGAGTGTGAACAGGGACTGGTGGAGCCCAGAGAAGCCCAGACCCAGGAAAAATTTGGGAGCAGGTGGTGTCTGAAGGTTGTTTAGGGTTCAGCCAGACTCCAAACCTCCCCCCAGTATCTACCACGTCCTTCTCCTGGGACCTGGATGTGGGTCACTGGACATCCTCGGTGACTGGCCTGGATGGTGGTAGCATCCATAGGACAAGTGTGGGAGCTGAAGCAGGAAGAGGAGGAGTGTGGTGTGGGGGCAGCTGTTTGAGGAGCGGGGAGACTTCTGGTTCTGTTTGACCAGGTTGAACTCTGGAGTCTGGGCTGGAGACGGACGTTGGGGTTCACGAGCAGAGAGTATACGGCAGAAGATGGAGGAGAGAAGAGAAGCCTGCTGAGGGCTGCCCAGGTGCAGGGCTCAGGTGGTGGCCCAGGAGGCAGGGATGGGATGCGGGCAGGAGGAGACCCAGGAGCATCCCTCGAGAAAGACCTTCGCTGTCTGTGACCATATTAGTTTCCTGTGGCTACTGTCACAAATTGCCACAAACGGCGTGACTTAAAACAAAAGGAATTAATTTTCTCAGAGTTTTGGAGGCCGGAAGTCTGAAATCAAGGAGTCGGCCGGGCTATGCTCCCTCTGTAGGCTCCAGGGGATGATCCTTGCTGACCCTGCCCGCTCCTGGTGGCCCCAGGCACTCCGGGGCTCGTGGCTGCATCCCTCAGACTCCGCCTCTGTCTTCACCTGGCCCCTCCTCTGTGTGTCTGTGTCTCTTCTTATGAGGACACTGGTCATGAGGTTTAGAGCCCGTCCTAAATCCAGGATTTCATCTCCAGATCTTTAACTAATTATATCTGCAAAGACCTTATTTCTAAACAAGGTCATATTCTGAGGTTCTGGATGGACATGAATTGGGCGGGGGACACTTTCCAATCCCTCAGGGACCTTGGTCAAGTGTGGGCCCCAGAGGCTCCTCCTCCCCCGCCCCCTGCCAGGTGAAGGTCACGGGAGCTGGGCGCATGGTCTCTGGGCGGCCGCCTCTCCGGGCTTGGCTGTTGCCAGGAGCCAGCTGGGCGCTGACGTGGGTGCCTACCGCAGCTCTGCTCCAGGGTTTCCCATAATCACGCTTCCAGGCCGGAGCGTAATTATTCCCCTGCTCTTCCAGAGACGTGTGCACAGGGCTGATGATGAGCTCTACCATCAGAAATGACCTGTTTCTGGGGTTAGAAGTAATTTTCTATCTGGGAATAATTGCCTTGAGGACCTCAGAAAAGCAAGCTACAAATGGGGGAGCTAGGTGGTTGAAGAGTCTCTTTGAAAAGGGCCGAGAACAAACCCTCCTGACGCGGAAGGCGTGCCTGGCCCAGGCCCTTGGCCACGTCGGTGCGCGGGGCTGTGGGAACCCAGTTACCCTCGTGGTTCCCCGTGCCACCCGCCCGATGGCCTGGCCGCTTCCACAAAGTTCTGCCCTGCAGTGCAGCCTGCGTGGAGGTGCTCCATGGCAGGGAGAGCCCAGGCTGGGCTGGGGATGTGAATGCTGACTCCAGCCCGTGGGGAGCAGGAGGCGTGGCCGGCCTCAGTTTCCTCTTCCTTCGAAAGGGGGTAAAGTGACCCACCCGGGCATCAGGCAAAAGTCACGTGGACAATGTGCGTGAAGTGTGAGTGTGTGCCTGGCACACAGTACGTGCTCAGGGAACGTGGCTCATCCTCCCGGGAAAGTGGACGTGACGACTGAAGGAAGGGCAGCGACAGGATGAATGCGAAAATGTATAAGGTCTGGGTTCGATCCTTTCCAGCAATTCATCGATCAAGCCGTCGAATATCCCTGGGTGAGTGCAAAATGGGGTCAGAATTGCAGGGCTGTTAAGAGGTGAGATGTGCGAATGTCTTGCAAACCGTAAAGTGCTGTCCGTCTGCGTTTTATACATAGTAACAGGAAAACCCCAATCACCACACCCCGTCTGCTAGACCAGCATTGATCTTCTGGTTACCCCAGCGGTTCTCAAAGTGGGGTTCCTGGGCCCAGCCGGCATCAGCTGGGAACTTGCTAGAAAGGCACATTTCAGGGCCTACCCCAGACCTGCGGAATCAGAGACTCTGGACTGGGGCCGGAGGGTCCTCCAGGGGATTCTGCGTGTGCTAAAGTTTGGGAAATACTGTTTCACGTGGGCTCCCCTCTCCTGTTCAGAGCCCCCAGACATGTTCAGCTTCTCAACTGTGCTTCCCCGCTTCCCATGAGCCTCTCCCAGAGCCCCGCTGCTGGCCTGGTATCTTCCAAACCCCTAGATATCGGCCCCCCTGGTGTGTTCCAGGCAGAAGCACTGGTGAAATCCCGAGGCCTGTGACTGTCCCGGCTCCCGGCCATTGACCAGAACAAGGTGCTCACGGCCACGTGTTCGTGGGTGTGGGTGTGAGGGGACCCCCATATCCTCTAGGGACCCTTTGGAAACCGGCCAAGGAGTCGGAATCCAGGATCTTGATTTCCTCTCTGTCACCAACCCCCGCCCCCGGGTGACCCTGGACGTGACTGGTCTTCTGGGTCTCAGTTTCCCCATCTGTGTCATGGGAACGCTGCTCTGGAGAGTCTCTCCATCACTTCTGAGATGTCTTCCCAGCGCAGGCCTGGAGCCATCTCCCCTGTTTTTGCTTCTGACCCCGAGGTGGGAGGGCCTTTAACGTCCGGACTCGGTGGAGGCGGGGCTGTCTCCTCTGCTCTGGCTCCTGCTGGAGATCTGACGGGGAGGGAGATCAAGGCCCAGGAGGGCGGCGGCTGGGTCTGCTGCAGGACTGAAGTGTCCTGTGTGCGCCCGCCCCCCAATGACACGCAGATGGTTCCAGTTGGGGGGGGACACACACAGGAGGAGCCGGGTGGGTACCCGTGGCCCCTGCCCGAAAGGGGTCCTGGCATGACTTCTAGCTCTCAGCAGAGGAGTTAAATATAATATTGACAGCCCCTCCCCACATTTGGCTGGCGCTCTACAGTTTATAATCACATCCAGGCACTGACACAGAGCCTGCCAGGGTGCTCCTGTGAACAGGTTGCTCGGGTGGGGAGGGGCTGGGACAGGGGTGCTTGGGGCTGTGTTAGATCAGGTTTCCAACCCTGGTTGGCTACTTCCTAACTGTGTGACTTTGAGAAAGTCACTTGACTTGTCTGAGCCTTACTTCCTCGTGGGAAAAGCGGGTCTATGTAAATGATATCCCCTGAGGCTGTGCCGTGCATGTGACCTGTAGAGCTGTACGCAGCGGCCCGCCGCATCCTCTCTTTAGAAATCCCTGCCAGTTTTCCATGTTACAACAGCTACTCTCAGATGGGCTCTGTGATTCATTACTTGGGTTTACACAGAAAAAGGGGCTTTGTGGGTCAGTGCAGTCAGGGGCTGCTGGGTTGCCGAAGGGATGTCCACGTCCGGTAGGTGAACCGCAGGCCCCGGGAGGACCCAGACCCTGGTCTTCTCCAGAAGCAGACCCTGAGGCAAGATCTGAGGGCCTTTGCACTGGCTCTTCTCTCTGCCTAGAATGCCACTCATTGCCCCAGGTCTCTCGTGCTGGCTGCTTCTCACCTGAGCATCCTGCCAAATGTCCTCTCCTCGTAAGGCCTTCCCTGCTCAGCTCCTCTCAAGCGGACTCTCAACCCCTCCTATCTCTGCTGACCGTCACTCTCTTCTCTTCCTGCCTTAGCACGTATCAGTATATGAAGCCTTCATCTCCTCCTCCTTTCTTCTCCTTCTCCCTCTCCTCCCCGTCCCTCTCCTCTCCTTCTTCTTTTCTCCTCCTCCCCCTCCCCCCGTCGTCTGTCTCCCCGGGCAGAATATCAGCTCCCTGAGAAGGCGGCCCTGTCTGCTTTGTTGGCTGCTGGAGGCTCACCACCTAGCATGGAGCTCGTGTGCAGTAAGCGCTCGGCCAGTGTTTGCTGGCTGACTGGCTGAACGTGCCTGGAGGTCGGGTGAGCTGGAGCGTCTTGGCACCAAGGCTCGACTACACTGTGTGGCCCGGACGAGTCGCGGCTCCTCCCTGAACCTCAGATGCCACTTCTGCACAATCTAGGAAGCAAACCAAGCCGACGTGAGGACTCTGTTCTAGGAGGGCAGGGCCCCGCCCGGCACAGAGCGAGAGGGCCGCGCAGATGGCATCCTGACTTCTCAGCCGGGAGGGCAGCAGCTCACTCTCTGCTGGGCTTTCGGCCTCCCGCCCACCATTCGGGCGTCCACAGCACGTTTAATCTGATTAAGGGTGGGAAATCATCTCTATCTTTTGGGTGGTGGTAGCACTGATGGTCTGTTTCCTGCTCAATGCTGGGTGCCGAGTTGGCATTAATGTAGAAAAATTAGTATTATCAGGAATGCATTTGGAGCAATCTCTTGCACTGGAGTCCTTGACACGTTCATTAAACTTGATAAATGCTCTTGTCTAAAGATAACTTTTGAGCAATGGAGCCAGTCACCCGCTTATTAGCTGCATACCTGCTCCGGCAAATTGCTGAGGCAGTGTTCCGCGATCCCTGGGCCCCGCGCTGGGGCTGGGGATGCCTGGGGAGAGGGCTGCTCAGCCGCAGCCGCAGGACCCAGCACACGTCTCCTGGGCTTGCGGGGGGAGCACTGTGGAACGGGGAGAGCAGAGGAGCACCTCCACCCCAGCTTCCACTTGCAATGCCCATCACCAACCCCAGTCTGCTCAGCACCCGTCCCATCACCATGACGACCTGTCCCATGATGAGCACCCCTGGGGGAGATGGGAGAGCCTAGAGATATGAGCCTTGCCCTCCACCTGGAGTCACTGTCCTGGGCGCCCGCCCTGGATGGCGTGATTTCCCCTGCCGTTCTCCTTCCCCCCAGTCTCCCCACATCACGGGCCAAGCCGGTGATGCTCCAAGCCGCTACCAGGACCTCAGCCACAAATCGGCCTTCCTAGAGTCGGGCATCAGGACGCCCGGGTCACATGACCATAACATCCCAAAGCCCGTCAAGCTCTGCTCCGGGCACCAACCAAGATGGCCAAGTGCGGAGACACGAGGGACCGTGGGATGTCACAGGAGCGACTGCACCGCCCCCAAAGGCCCCCAAAGGGACATGGGGCACTGTTTAGAGGAACAAGTGAGGAAAGATGCAGGTGGTTGTAACAAGTCACCAAGACTTTATCGGCCTCGGGGAAGGGCTCCTGCCGTTCTCAGCCCCACGCCTCTGGAGCAGCCCCCTTATTGGACCTCCAGCAGGTGGCTGTGGCTTTGACCCTGGCCTGACTCAGAGTCCCCTGGCATGCACACTCTCCTGGACAGCAGGAGGAGGCGGGCAGGCTGGGTTTGAGTCCTACAGTTTATTTACAGCTGTGTGGCCAGAGGCAGATCACTATGCCTCTCTGAGCCTCAGCGTTCTCAGCTGGCCCTGCCTCCCTCAGGGAGTGAAGAAAAATATGGGACATCCATGGGCATCTCCTCCGTCCAGGACTTTGCGGAGGGGAGATGCTGTGGCGCTGGAAGGGTTGAGCAGGAGAAGCAGCCCTGCCCAGTGCACGAGGGAGAAGACAGGCCAGGCCAGAGCCACTTGCCGTGAGCCCAGCAGCTCTTCCTGCTTTGTTTACACAGCACAGGCATGGCCAGCAGCCCTGACTAGAGAAGGGGGCCCCTTGCTCTTGGCAGAAGAGGTCTCCGCATTGGGCTGGGCTGCTGCGGCTGCAGTCAAGGCTCCAGAGAGGTGGAGAAGCAGAGCACTGCAAAGAGACAGAGTCAGGCCTGGGGTCTGGAACGCCCCACGCTTGGCCCTCAGGCTCCTCCCCCTCGGGCCCACCCACCTCTCTGGTGGTTTCTCTTTTCTCTCTCCTCCTTGCTTGCCATGTTCCAGCCACACTGTCTGCATTTCACTTCCACACCTGGGTTGGGCTCCCGCCTTCCACGTGACCTTTGAAGGTGCTGTTCCTTCTTCCTGGGTTGCCTTTGCCTCTTTCCTGTGCCTGTGAACTCTTACTTAATACTTACTTCTCAGCTCACAACTCACTTTCTCTGGAAGACCTTCTCTGATCTCTCCCACCAGCTCAAATCTTCCTTCTGTAGGCTGCATTGGTAGGAACTGAGTTAAGCGGCTAGAAGCAAGAGACTCAGCCACAGGGGTTCAAGCAAGTTAGGGGTTTATAATCTCCTACAAAAGAAGTCCGGGGGTCAGGAGTGTAGAGGTGGGATAGTGAGTCCACAAAGTCAACACAGACACAGTCTCCTCTGTCTTTCTCCTCTGTGGCTTCTAGTCTCAACGTTGCCTCATGATCACAAGATGGCTGCTGGAGCTCCAGTCATCTCATCTGTGTGCCAGATAGGAAGAAAGGAAAGGGAAAGGGTCAAAAGTGGAAGTTTTCCTAGGTGAGTCAGCCCCTTTTAACAACATCTTCTAGAAGTCACACCCAACAACTTCCACTGGCTACTGGCTACAAGGAAGGCTGGAACAGATAGTCTTTTAGCTGGTTTCATTATGACCCCCCCCCACCACCCGTGAAGGTAGAGTCAGTAACTAAAGAAGAGGGAAGAAGGGATATTGGGCAGGCCCCTAGCAGTCTCGGACAGACAGGCTCTCACAACCTAAGTGATTCTCATTTGTCTCAATTGCAATTTTATAATTGTTTTAAAATTTTTTTAAATTTATTTTTTAATTAAAAAAATTAAAGTATAGTTGATTTACAATGTTGTGTTAATTTCCACTGTACAGCAAAGTGACCCAGTTTTATATATATATATGTATTCTTTTTCATATTCTTTTCCATTATGGTTTATCACAGGAGATTCAATACAGTTCCCTGTGCTATACAGTAGGACCTTGTTGTTTATCCATGCTCTATATACCAGTTTGCATCTGCTAATCCCAAACTCCCAGTCCATCCCTCCCCCACCCCCCTCCCACTTGGCAACCATCAGTCTCTTCTCTATGTCTGTGATTCTGTTTCTGTTTCAGAGATACGTTCATTTGTGTCATATTTTAGATTCCACATATAAGTGATATCATATGGTATTTGTATTTCCCTTTCTGACTTACTTCATTTAGTATGATAATCTCTAGGTCCATCCATGTTGCTGCAAAGGGCGTTATTTCATTCTTTTTTATGGCTGAGTGATATTCCATTGCTTACATACACCACATCTTCTTTATCCATTCATCTGTTGATGGTCACTTAGGTTGCTTCCATGTCCTGGCTGTTGTGAATAGTGTTGCTATGAACATTGGCGTGCATGTATCTTTTCTAATTAGAATTTTCATCTTTTCTGGATATATGCCCAGGAGAGGGATTGCTGGATCATATGATAATTCTATTTTAAGTTTTTTGAGGAACCTCCGTATTGTTCTCCACAGTGGCTGCACAAATTTACATTCCCACCAACAGTGTAGGAGGGTTCCCTTTTCCTCCCACAATAAATAAACTTTTATATCCCGTTTTAAAGTTGGCGCTGGGACCTCCAAGTCTGGCCTCCAAGGCCTGTGTGCTTTGCACTGCTCTGTATGCCCTCTTAGCGCCCACCGGGGGCCGCTCGGCTATGAGGTCGCTCAGTAATCCCCAGCCCGGGGTCCCAGCTCCGAACCAAGCGGGCTCAGGAGTACAGCATCGTTACCTTCAAGTCACAGCAGCGGAAGTCTTAATTTCCTTCCGAGGCTCACGTCTCAGCACAGAACTGGCTCCCCCTCGGGAGGCGGGCTGCGCACGGATTGTCCTCGCGGTGGCATCTGCATCGGGGGAGGTGATGAAGCTCTTCTTATCTGAGCCGATCGATTCGGCCTCACTATTTCTCTCCCGGGAGCAGCCCCGGTGCCCGCAGGCAGAGTTGGAGCGCCTCCTCCAGCTGGCCTGCCCTGTCTCACTCCCGTTGCCGCCTCCGGGAGCTCTACCGTATAAGGAAGGAACCAGAAGCCACGCCTCTGGGTCTGAGTCCTGCTTCTGGGCACTGGGGACACGGCCGTGAACGAGGCTGGCCGCCAGCACCTCACGGGCTGCGGTGGCGGGGGGCGGTGGGTGCCCGCGTAGGCGGTGGTCATGCAAAGCAGGAGGAGGGCTACTTCACTGGGGCAGGAGTCATCAGGTAGGGCTTCCCGGAGGAGGGGACAGGCAGGCAGAAGGGGACGTCCAAGGGCACTTCTGGACAAAGGGAAATGCACGGTGTGTTTGGGGTTACGGGGGTAAGAGTGGGCATGGGGTGGCCACAGACATGCTGGAGAGGCCGCCTGGCACAGGGTCGCCAGAGCCCTGAGAGTCTGGGTGGGCGCTGATTCTGACCCTGCTATTTGCTTTCCAACTCTAACCTCAGGCTCCTTTTCGGAACGGTGGCCAAAGTGTGGCCTAATAAGTTGGCCCCCTATGGTCCTTGTGAGGTTGCTATGGCTCACAGTTGGTGCTAATTCAATAATGGCTATTGCTATACCCAGGGTTATTCTGACATCACATTAATTATTATTATACAAAATTCTTCACGTGGTGTGTCTGCAAAGGTTCAGTTCGAAAAACAGAAACCACTTACTTCGGGAGGAGAGAGATTTCATACGGGAGATCAGGTGCTTTCCAAGCCTTGAAGGCTGGGGAGCGAGGGTCAGTCCACGGACACTGTGCGTGTCCCGGTTCTGCTATTGTCCCGTGGGCCCGGCTGGGTCCCTGATGGCTTTTATGTGGGGAGTGGCACAGCCCCCTCGGCCTCAGCCCTGCTGCCTCGCTTGGAACCTGGGGTCCACTAAGCCCCTGGGCTCCTCCTCTAGGCACTTCCCAGCCCCACCCAGCTCCAGGCCAGGCCTCCTGGAGTTTACCTGGCGCTTTCTGTTGAAGTTTCTTAAAAAAGCCTTTTGAATGTAAAATGAAACACCAATATAGAAAACCGCATACAACAAATGTTACTGTAACCACCTCCCGGGTCAAGAACGAGAGCCCGGTCCGCTGCCCTAGCCCCCTCCCTGGGCCCCAGGCCCGTCACAGCCCCTTCCTTCCCCAAAGTAACCTCTGTTCTGACTTCTGCCGCCATTACTTTCATGCCTTTCTTTGCGCTTTTATCATCCAAATAGAAGTCATTCGTCCTTTAAAACTTCTTGTGTCCGTCGTGTCTCTTTCGATTTACAGGCACCTTCATCCCTCTACTTTCCTTAACGTGTCTGTTGAAGAGCGGGGGCCGCTTGACTGTGGCCCCCACCATGGTCAGTAGTCCGCCCGCCGGCCGTGTCGCCCCGGTGCCATCCTGCATGTGCCCCCAAAAGGTTCCCTGCCCTCCTTTCAGACTGCCTGACTCTTGAAGGGAATTTCTTGCAGGCCACGCCGGAATGCCAGCACCTACGGGAAACCTGCCTTCCCAGGCATCTCCTCGCCACCCCCGTGGCCTTTGCCACAGGAAGGCTCTCTGCCCCGCATGTCCTGCTCCCTGCGAGGGAGCGTCTCCAGGGCGGGCACTGCCATGACCCCTCCCCACACTTCCCTGCCTAGCCAGGCACAGGCCGGGCGCAGCTGCACCGCGACACCGCCGTCCACAGTGACACGCACGCGGTACGCCGGGCACTCTGGGCCGTTCACATCTGGCGGGGTACCTCTGCCATCACCTTGTGGTCAGTCCCTGGTGGACAGGATTGGAGAGCTCGCATGCCTGCTCTTTGGGCAGCAGTCAGGGGTAGAAGCTGTGTGGCAGTTGCACCTGGGGGCCAGCCTGGCCTGGCACCTACTTCCGTGTGACCCCCAGCAGGCTGCTTGGGCTCTCTGAGCACCCATATCACCCCCAGAAATGTGGGGTTTTTTTGTCATGCCGAATGGATGGTGGAAACTGACACAGGCCTCATCGGCTGTGAAGGGCTTCCCCAGGGGAAGCCCCAGGCGCTGGGTTCTGGGTGGGGGTGCAGTGGGCACAGGGCGTGGAGACAGATCTGGTTCAGCACCTGGCTCCCCCTCTCGCTGGCCAGAGCTGGGTGGCCTTTCCAGAGCTCCTGCCCTGTCTCCAAGGAGGGGGTAATGTGACTGTCACCCTGGAGGGCCGTGGCGAGGGCAGGGCCTGAGGGTGAGGGGAAGCCCGGGTCCCTGTCCTGTTCGTGGTTGGCATTTGATCGTTCAGGCACTCACGGAGTGCCGGCTCTGTGCCAGGCCCGGGTATCAGGCGTGGGAGATGTAGACGTGACGTCAGGAGAGAAGAAACTCACCAAGGTCCCTGTGTACCCACCTCTGGCCACGCCCCCAGGGGAGCCTGGGTGCTGTGGTCCCCAGCTGGGCACATCATCGTGATGCTGCCCCCATGGAGGGGTCCTCAGATGTGCCAGCCCTGACTTGGTGCCTCCAGCGAGTTTCCCAGCGAGGCCACATATTCCTGGATGACTGCATCCTGCGACAGCCTTTGCTATTTGCCGACGTGCAGACCTCTGACCTGGGGAGGGGAGTGGGGTCCTGAGGCCGGGAGCACTCAGGGCCTTGGCCCCTGGACTCGGGGCTTCAGGGCTCAAATTCTTGCCTGCAGACCCCCACCCAGTGCCCCTCCTGTGCTCCTGTCAGGATCACCTCCAACTCCAGACCCTGCACTTGGGCCACAGGAAAGTGTCCAAATCCTGACCCCACACTTACCACTGTGAGGCCATGGGCCTGCGATGTGAAAGGTGCCAGTAGCGTCTGACCCTCATGTAGTACTCTCCACCTGCCAGGCACTGGTCCAAGCTCCCGAGGGGAATTACTTCACTCTGTTTTCACAATAATGAAGATAATGAGGCAGGTACCATTTTTATCCCCATTTTACAGATGAGAACACTGAGGCCCAGATTGGGTATGGTACCTGCTGAAGGTCAGCAGCCAGTACAGGGCAGAAGCGGGGTTTGAACCCAGGCAGGCCGACTCCAGAGCAGTGGGCCAAACCTCTGGGCTGCCCTGCCCAGCTTGGAGGGCCATCTCTAGGATGACGGGGACACAGCTCCCTCATCTGTCGATGTGCAGGGTGGTGGCAAAAGCTCTGAGGAGTGAGGCTTGGGGAGTGTTGGGCCCAGGTGTGTAGGTGGGGTGTCAGAGGACATGGCCACTTTCTCTTCCTCCCCTGGGCAGGCCGATCTCCAGGGGGCAGAAATCTCCCCATGTGAGGAGGTGAGGGAGCTGACGGGGCCATCAGGGCCTGTGGCATCCTTAGGAGGGCGGCACACGGCAGACCTACTGTTCCTGGATGGCCACAGCTGTCCCCAAGGCTCAGGCCTCACAGTCCAGACCCTCTTGGCGTCCCTCCCCTATTCCCCTATCCTGGCCCCTTGCAAACCTGATTTCTTTGCCCTCTCTCCCCTGATGAAGCTTTGGAATGAGCTGCTATTTTTAGCGTCTCCAATCAGGCCAGCATCACGACCGGCTATTTTTAGCATCTCATTGCGACACTCGGGAACTGATGTTGCCTTCAGAAAGGGGTGAGCTCAGCAGCCCAGAGGTCCACGGTCACCTCTCCATGAGGCTCAGCGAAGCGTGGGACCTCCCTCCCAGCCCCCACCCTGGGCCGAGGGCAGGGACAGAACCGAGAGCCGGGACGGGACTGGGAGTCGCGGGCCGCCTGGGAACGGATGAGCAGGGAGCATCTTCCATGAGCATCTTGTTCTGTTCTAGGAGCATCTCCTACATGCTGGACACTGATTTACACACAACTCTGCCCATCAGCAGCCCTTCCCCTGCTCCAGGGCCACATGAGGTTTCCTCTGGGAGTCAGCTCTCCCCGTGCATAACGCCATGCTGACCCATGCATCCCTCTGCTGTGGGAGTGGGCACATCACCTGGGCCGCCACTCAGGAGCTCCATTCCTCCAGGTCCAGTGATTGACTCAGGAATGGGCTCATGGCCCAAGCAGGAGGTGGAAATATCCATGCTCCACCTTAAACAGAACCTGTTTTGTTGGAGTGACAACGTGCCCACTCAAAAATGGATGTTATCAGGTCCCCTTGCAGTTAGGAGAGGCCATGTGGTGTAAGAGGAAGTCTGCTGACTACTTTCCTACCAAAGGGGATGGTCTCAGCCCGCACAAACCCTTCTTCTTCCTGCCTGGAATGTGGATTTGGTGCCCAGAGCAGGAGCAGCCACGTTGCAACCATGAGATTAAAAACTGTATCATAGGACTTCCCTGGTGGCGCGGTGGTTGAGAGTCCGCCTGTCGATGCAGCGGACATGGGTTCGTGCCCCGGTCCGGGAGAATCCCACATGCCGCGGGGCGGCTGGGCCCGTGAGCCATGGCCGCTGAGCCTGCGCGTCCGGAGCCCGTGCTCCGCAACGGGAGAGGCCGCAGCAGTGAGAGGCCCGCGTACCGCAAAAAAAAAAACAACAAAAAAAACCCCCAAAACTGTATCATAGGACTTCCCTGGCACTCCAGTGGTTAAGACTTCACCTTCTGGGACTTCCCTGGTGGCGCAGTGGTTAAGAATCCATCCGCCAACGCAGGGGACGTGGATTCGAGCCCTGGTCCGGGAAGATCCCACATGCCGTGGAGCAACTAAACCCGTGCAGCACAACTACTGAGCCTGCGCTCTAGAGCCCGCGAGCCACAACTACTGAGCCCGCGTGCCACAACTGTTGAAGCCCACGTGCCTAGAGCCTGTGCTCCACAGCAACAGAAGCCACTGCAATGAGAAGCCCATTCACCGCAAGGAAGGGTAGCTCCCACTTGCCTCAACTAAAAGCCCACGTGCAGCAACGAAGACGCAACACAGCCATAAATAAATAAATAAATAAATTAATTAATTGAAAAAAAAAAAGACTTTGCCTTCCAACGCAGGCAGTGGGGGTTCAATCCCTGGTTGGGGAGCTAAGATCCCATATGCCTCACGGCCAAGAAACCAAAACATAAAACAGAAGCAATACTGTAACAAATTCAATAAAGACTTTAAAAATGGTCCACATTAAAATAAAATTGTTAAAAAAGAAAAAAAACTGTTATCACCCATGGCAGAACAGAGCAAAGGCTGGGCCTTCTGGGAAGGGGACGGTGGCCTAGACGCATACATGTATTGTATGTGTCTCTTCTTCAAACATCGCTAAAATGATGGGGAAGCTCACTCTAAAGGCATCATTCTCAAATACAAAGAGAAAAGGAGAGGAGACCAAAGCAGTACTTTGGAAGCTGGAAAACTGGTGGGTGAGCGGTGACCCACTGAGCAGATCCGAGGGCCGTGTAGAAAGCTGAGAGGCAGCAAAGGGCTCAGAAATTGATGCCACCAAATACCTCTGGAAGTGAGTGAAGGAGGATTATTTGAAACAAAAGCACTTAGTCTCCCTCCTCTGCACACAGGGCTCGTCAGCAGAAAACCTGAGATTTATTTTTGAGAGAGGACTGTCCTAGCTCAAGCTGCTATAACAGAACCACAGACTGGTGGCTTATAAACAACAGATATTTATTTCTCACAGTTCTGGAGGCTGGAAGTCCGAGATCAAGGCTCCAGCATGGTCATGTTCTGGTGATGGCTTCACTTCTCGCTGTGTCCTCACATGACAGGAGGGGTGAGGGAGCTCTCTGGGGTCTTAGGTACGTGGGCCTCTCACAGTTGTGGCCTCTCCCGTTGCAGAGCACAGGCTCCGGACGCACAGGCTCAGCGGCCACAGCTCACGGGCCCAGCCGCTCCGCGGCATGTGGGATCCTCCCGGACCGGGGCACGAACCCGTGTCCCCTGCATCGGCAGGTGGACTGTCAACCACTGCGCCACCAGGGAAGCCCTGGGGTCTTTTTTATAAGGGCACTAATCCCATTCGTGGGGGCCCCACCCTCATGACCTAATCACCCCCCAAAGGCCCCACCTCCTCATACCATCACATCAGACATTGGGATTTCAACATATGAATTTTTGGGGGGACACAAACATTCAGACCACAGTGAGGGAAAAGCAGGGGCCTCTGGATTGGGGGTACCAGGTACATTTGAGGATGGGGGACCATGGAAGCACAGGGACATGGTGCATATTAAGACCTCTTGCCCTATTCCTTCCTGCAGCTGCTGGAAAACTGGCAGCTGGGCCTTATCCCAGCAGGCAGGAGGTCAGAGATCATTTCAGCGAACCCAAGCTTTCCAAGTGGAAAGATCTGATACTCTGACCCGGGATGGTCCCCAAGGAAACGGCCTGGGAGGATACCTCTGCCGTGAAGACCACAGTAGGCAACGGTTACTCTACTCAATGGCTTGGCACTTCCAATCAGATCCTTCCTTCCTCCCTCCCTCCCTCCCTCCCTCCTTCCCTTCCTTCCTTCCTTCCTTCCTTCTTCCCTTCTATGAGGTTTGCGAAGTGCACAGGTCTTCAGAACGCAGTCTGATGAATTTTGAGAAATGTATGCACCCACATGACACCCACATGTCTCAAGGTGTTAAACCATCCCATCAACCTTTCACCAGTCCCCCTTCACTGTCAGTCCCTGATTCCAGCACCCACAGCCCCGTCCCGCCCAGGCAACCACTGCTGTGATCTCTGTCACCACTGATGAGCTCTGTCTGCTCTAGAAGATCACATAAATGGACCACACAGCACACGCTCTCTGCAGCCTCCTTCCTTACCCAGCACAATGCTTTTGAGCGTCACCTACCTAGTCATACAGGTCAGCACTTTGCTCCTTTTATGACTGAATAGTGTCCCACCGTTTGGTTGTAACATGCTCGATCGGCCCATTCTCCAGCTGGTGGACTTTTCAGTTGCTGACAGTTTCTGGCTGTTTACAAACAAAGCTCTATGAACATTCTTATACAAGGCTTTATGTGGACACATACTTCTAGCTTTTCATTGGACAAAGGACTAGGAGTGGAAGTGTGTGGTCACAGGCCAGGTGTGGTCACGAGAAATGGACATATCGATTTTCACTGATACACTCAGGGAATAAGGGGTCCTTGCAACAGGACCAGATGCCCCAAAACAGGGACATTCAGAGAACTAAAGAGTTCATAGAAAATAAAAATATTACAGCAGAAATGAAAAAATAGATGAGTTAGAAAGCGAACATGATCTAATCTTATAGAAAGCAGAGCAGTATCCCTTATTCACATCTTCCTTTTCATCTCCCAAAAAAGGATTCCAGTTTGTTGCTTTTTTTACAGTCCATGTCCACACTCTGCCAAGCTCATGATTAAGTATTTCATCCTTTTTCTTGCAATTGTCAACAGGATCTTCTTTCTCATTGTATTTTCTCTCTGCTCTAGGTGGATGCTACTAATTCCTGCACTTTTATCTTGGTTTTAGTTTCTTCCAAAAGTTTAAGGCCTCTTTATTTTTTTTTGCTGTTTCTCTTATTACATGACAATTTTTAAAACTATAAGGAAAAGCATGAATTTTCCCTGAGTCCCCCCACTCCGATTAAAAATATAAGAAAGCAGAGCAAAACAAGACACAGAAATAGAAAATAGAAAAGATAATAACACTAGAGGGAAGTCCAGGAAGTAAACATCCAAATATCGAAGTTCTGCAAGGAGAGAACAAAGAAGGCGGAAGGAAGAAATGATCAATGAAACAATTAAAAAATTTCCACTTGCCGAGACCACTGCAAGCCCAGAAAACTGATGAAAATAGGCCAGTACCAAAATATATTCCCTTGACCTTTCAGGATGTTTGGGACAAAGACATAAACCCGGGGGGCAGGGAGAAATTTACACGCCCAGGGTCAGGATGGAGCCTGTCTCAGCTTCTCAAGGGCGACTCTGGGTCCCAGGCGACCACAGTGATCTTGCCAGGTCCTCTGCCCATGGTGCTGAAAATTGTTCTGCTGTGACTTCGGTTAACAGAAGCCCCTGTGCCGGGTAGCTGGAATTAGAATTGGCCCAAGGAGGCTGGTTTGCAGGACCTGGGAGGCAGATGCGGCAGCGGCGTTCTTTCCCGAGAGCCTTTGCGGTTGGACGCTCCGGCAGAGATTCGCAGACGTGCCGAAGCTTCTAGCCTGTTCTCAGTGTCTTCCTATTCGGGCACACTCTTCTCCCGCCGGCCCAGCTGACCACCAGCAGGGGCCAAGCCCACCCCCGAAGGCCACAGCTTCCCACAGACCTCACAGGCCACCCCTCCAGGCCCTCGGATTTGCTCTCACTTTGGTGGTGGGACACACCTGGCTCCAGGGAGCCCCTGTGAGCCCTGACTTGTCCACTGTGACCTGCTTCAGGAGATCGGTCACCGGCTCCTCTTCGGATCCTCCCCACTCCCCCTCCAGACTTCACTTCCCAGCTCCTCCTACAATGGTGCAAGTTCCTGTTTCTATAATAGATCCCCCTAGCACCCACAGGAGCTCTGCTTCCTGCCCAACTGCTGTCAGATACCATTTGGACACCTGAAGTGGTTCCAGAAACACACACATCAAGATAGAATTGGGGGCTTCCCTGGTGGCGCAGAGGTTGGGAGTCCGCCTGCCGATGCAGGGGACGCGGGTTTGTGCCCCGGTCCGGGAAGATCCCACGTGCCGCGGAGCGGCTGGGCCCGTGAGCCATGGCCGCTGAGCCTGCGCGTCCGGAGCCTGTGCAAAAAAAAGAAAAAGATTCTCTGTTTTGCAATACCGTTTTGAGTGACGGACATTGGTTGGGAGAGCTGTGTGCTGGGCAGGGAGGCTTTGGGCTTCTAGCTGCTCCCTGTCCCTCCATGTGGTGAATTTACTGAAGCATGAAGCCACCAGACAAAGGGGTGTAGAGTTGGGAGGTGGAAGGAGAGGCAGACCCTGTAGGCATCCTGAGAGCTTCTGGGTCAAGCTATGCCTGAAGCTGGCTCAAAGCCTGGAGCCTCTGCATTTTAGGAGCCAGTAAGGTCTCTGCTTTATTTGTCAGTGGGAGTTGGGTTTTCCCACCTGACCTGTGACAGACACGATCCCACTGAACCCTTGCAGAGACTTGGTTCGCAGTCACCTGAGCTCTAGTTTACTGACCTGGACAGCGAGGCTCAGAGAGGAGAGATTCAGCGGCCGATCTTCTCTGCCTCCTCTTGCTCCCCCCTGTCTCCACGACCCTCACCCATGAGGGAGGGAGCGGCTGGGTGTGAGCAAAGCTCTCTCTGCCCTGAGGCCCAGGACCCTCCCCTTGACCACCTCTCTGCTCTTCTGTCTGTGCAGAAGCCTTTCACAGCGAGAAGCGGGCAGGGGTCCTCACTGGGGTGGGAGGCCTGCAGAGCCGCCAGCCTCCGTTGTTATTAATGCCAGCACAAGGCGCCTCCCACTAAGAAGTTTTCTTTCTTTTCTTTTTTATTGGAGTATAATTGCTTTACAATGTTGTGTTAGTTTCTGCTGTACAAAGAAGTGAATCAGCTGTATGTAAACATATAGCCCCTCCCTCCCATCCACCCCCATTCCACCCAGCTAGAGCACCGAGCTGTAAGATGTTTTCTTTGCCATCTGAGTGGGACATTGAATTTTGTCTATAAGCCTGTGAGACGGCTCATCTTCACAAGTCCATGCTCGCATGCCGCTGTGTGACCTTGAGCAAGTACATTACCCTCTCTGTGCTTCACTTTTCCCAACTATAAAATTTAGTCGTTGGACTACACCAGCTCCATCCAATAGAAACATAACGTGAGCCACATACATAGTTTCAAATTTCCAGGTAACCCACATTTAAGAAGTAAAAAGAGGTAGGTAGGGGCTTCCCTGGTGGCACCGTGGCTAAGAATCCTCCTGCCAAGGCAGGGGACACGGGTTCGAGCCCTGGTCTGGAAAGATCCCACATACCGCAGAGCAACTAAGCCCGTGAACCACAACTACTGAGCCCGTGTGCCACAACTATGGAAGCTCGCACACCTACAGCCCGTGCTCCGCAACAAGAGAAACCACCGCAGTGAGAAGCCCGCGCACCACAACTAGAGAAAGCCCACGCGCAGCCACGAAGACCCAACACGGCCAATAAATAAATAAATTTATATTTAAAAAAAGAAGTAGGTAAAGTGTTTTAATGATACATTTTATTGAACTCAATACGTCCAAAATATTTTTATAGCATGTCATCAATGTGAGTTGTTATTGAGATATTTTACACTTTTTTTGTATGGCGTCTTCAAAATCTAGTTATGTGTTTTACAGTAACCACACAGGTCTAGCAGCTCCTGCATTGGATGGTTCTGGACTAGCCTAGGTTTCAAACTTTCAAATTTGTGTTTTAAGCCACTGGTCCGTTTTTCCAAGTGAGGCTCTGTTCAGCATCCCATCCTATAAGCGGACAAAGGGAGGTTTCTCTGGTTGTTTCGGGGCCTCGTACACCCTCCTCCCTCCCCACCGCCTCCCCGCACCCCGACTCCTCGTTTACTACCCACCTCCAGCGGCCCTGAGCCTCCGTATGTAACACAGGGGCTCCTAGAAACCATATTTGGAAATCACTGTCCTAGGTGACCCCTGAGGGCCCGAATTCTTTTGGTCTTAGCTGACATTTAGATGTAGAGAAAGGCTGTGATTTCTGCCTCCCAAGCTCCACGTTGCTGCCTCCAAAAACTCCAGAAATCCATTTTTATTCTTTCATTCATGGCATCAGTCGGTCTGGGAGAGACTATGCTGCAATAACAAATAAGTTCTCAAACCTCAGCGACTTAACACAAAGTTTATGTCTTCCTCCTGAGAAGTTTAATGCAAGCTCGTAGCTCTCCTGGGTGGTGTCCTCCGCACAGTGACTCAGGGAACCAGGCTGCTTCCATCTTCAACACGTGCTCTTCGTGGAAGGAAAGAGAGTGGGGGCCTCACCCTGGACATGCTGTGCTGTTTTGCAGACATTCCACTGGCCAGAATGCAGGAATGCAACCCCAACTTAGTGCAAGGGGGCTGGGAAATGTGGTCCTCCCAGGAGCCCAGGAGTAGGAAATGATGCTTTCAGCTTTGAGCAAGCTCCCTCCCATTTCAGGGCCTGTGCCTGTCTGTCTCCTCTGCTTGAAATGCTCTTTACCTCCCTTTACTTTAAGTTCTGATGATCTCAGTTCCAATGTTACTTCTTCAGGGAGGGCAGAGAGGAGCCGCTGCAGGGCATGGGCTGGAGCACCAGGAGGGAGGGTCCTGCAGGCCTGGCCCCCATGGCTGGGAGCTCAGATTTCATCCCACGACGCATGACCAGTGTGCAGAAATGGAAGCGTTTTCAGCCAGGCCGTGAGAGGATGGGATTTGCGTTTGAAAACAACCTCTTTGGCTGCCTGCATGGAGAGCTGATAATGATACTTCTATTTTTAAGAATGGCCAACTCCCTTGGTGGCGCCCTGAGGATAGGGCAACCCTGCATGACTCCAACTTTGACGAATAATCTCAACTCCATCGAAATAGTTTACCAACGCTTCGTGTAAGAGGCTTATACGTTATTTAGCCTCATAGCTATCTCAGCAGAGAGGACTCTAGTGAGTAGCCGAGGGCCCAGGAGTGGGCTGGGGGAGACAGCGTTTGGATCTTTTCTGCACCTCAGCCAAGGTTTCGAGCCCCACCACTTCCAAAACCAAACCACCTCCTTCATGTCCACAGACCTTGATGAATGCTAACTGTGGGTGGCCCAGGCCCCAGGCTGGCTTCTGGGGACACAGGGATGAGCCAGTTGCAATCTTTGTCCGGTGGGGAGGCTGACACCCAGATGGTTGGGGGGTACGGTGATTCTCAGGAATAAGGGGACTGTGGGAACCCAGGTCTGGAATGGCTGCCTGGAGTGATAGGAGAGGGGATGTCCAAGCTGGGTTTTGAAGGATGAGTAGGAGTTCACCAAGTGGGTGAGGTGGGTGAAAGTCATCCTTGCCTCTGGAAGGCTGTGAGAGCATAGAGCTTGGTGTGGGTGGTGTAGGATATGCAGCTGGGGTTGTAATCAGGGGCCCGGTCCTGAGCTTTGCACGTCGGGATGAGTTTGGATGCTACCCTGGAGCCGCGTGGAGCTGTTGAAAGGACTTCAGCAGGGGAGTGACACAGATCTGTAATTTACAGGATGGGTCACTCAGCATGCACAAGAGTAACTGTGGGCTGGACTTCATAGCTGAAAAAGACACAGGCCTGCCATCAGGGAGCTCCCAGTCTAGTGGGGGAGGGTGGAATGGCCTGCATACCCTGGAAGTTGAGTAATATTACACCCTTTACAAATGAGGAACTCGAGGCTCAGAGAGGTGAGAGATTGGCTCAAGACCACACAGTGCATACGGCAGCCGGGAGGATGGCCCTGGTCACCCCCGTCAACTGGTTTCCATCCCTGTGTCGTCTCCGTCCACACCAGGGTTCGTCTGTGTGACCAGCAGAATTCAGAATTAGTGATGGTATGTGACTTCCAAAATTAGGGTACAAGAGACTCTGCATTTTCTGCCTCGTTCTCTCTATGATCACTTGTTCTGGGAAACCTGCTGCTGTTGTGTAAGGACAGGCCATGTGATGAGGAACTGAGGTCCTTGCCAACAGCCACTTGAGTGAACTTGAAAGAGGGTCCCCAGCCGAGCCAAGCCTTCAGCTGACAGCGGTTCCACCCCACCGCGTGACAGCAGCCTTACCAGAGACCCTGAGCCAGCACCACCCTGCGCAGCTACGGCCAGATTCCTGACCTCCAAACACCGTGGGAGAGAATATGTCTACAGTCTTAAGTGGCAAATGTTGGGATAATTTGTTATGCAGCAGTTGGTAGCTGAAGCACATAGCTCTTTAGTGGTGGGGCCAGGTCTGCAGGGTGTCAAGTCCTGGCTTTTTCTCCACGGCTCAGCCCTCTATAGTTTCATGCCTTTGCCTTGGTTCCTCCTCCACAAGTCTGCCAGTCACCCCCATGGATCCTCATTTACCCACTGGTGACAGGAGCCTGGGGCTGGGGGAGGGTGGATGTACTCACCAGTTAGGGACCTGCCTGTAACACGTGAGTTGCCTGTGGGCGGACCTCCATCTCCCTACCCGACCTGGGCACTGTATCTGTAACTGAGACCCCCTTACCTTGTCTGGCTCCCATCCTGACCCCTGGCAGAGCACCCTAAAGGATGCCCCATCCTCAGCCTGCACCCCCTTCCTCCTCCCCAGCTGCAGCTCCAGGAGGGAAGGGGTCCTGCCCACCTGCCTTGCGCACGGCTGGATCCCCAGTGTCTGGAAGAGCACCCACGCAGAGCAGGCACGCTGCACAGACTGTAGAATGAGTCACAGCCCCTCTAGGCACGGATACGGCCCCAGGAGGCTCCCAGCACACGTGCCTGGCTCTCAGAGCTGATGGCGGTCCAAGGCCCTAGTCCACCCCTTGATGACCAGGCTCAGCTCTATTGATGGGGGTGGGGACATCTTGATCCAGGCAGTGTGGGCTCGAGCTGGGACAAGCCGGTCTGAGTGGCTGTGCGGGTCACGGGCACCTGCTTTGTGCAGCATTGTGTCCGGACTCCTTGGGCCACAGTGCCAGAGACACACGTCCTCCCCGTGTCCCCATGGCCTCCCCGGCTCGGCCCCGACCAGCCTCCAGCAGCAGTGCGGGAACCTGGTGGGGTGAATGTCCCTCTGGGCCCAGCCTGGGCTGGACATGCTGGGGACAGAGGGAGGGGTTGCACCAGGTCCTGCACTCAAGGAGCCCGGAGGGGAGGGAGGGGTCCAGGGAGAGCAGGACGCCTGGGCTGGGGAAACCCAGAGGAGGCGCTGGCCCTGCGTCCAGAGGTTAGAGGAGGGAATGCCACTCTGGAATGTCACCGGGGAGGGAGCAGGGGGCAGCACATGCTGAGGGCACCAGCAGAGCTTGGTGGGAGACATCGGGGTAGGCAGGCCTGGCCTTCCCCAGCATCCTGTCCTCCACCGTGTCTCTGCTTCTTCCTGGGTTATGGCGCCCCTCCGAGGCTTTGAGCCCCTTCAGGATGCTGAAGCCAGCCACCCCCGTTACTCCCTGCACCCTGAACTCTGCCCTGTCTGCCCCGCCCACATCACCAACACGACGGTCCCCGGGCCTCCCAAACCCAACAGCTCCAGAGCAGAGCTCATGATGGGAGGGGCATGGAGGGTCCTGGCTTAGAGCAGGGACGCTAGAGTCAGGCTAGCTCTGTTTCCAGCCAGGCTCTGTTGTTTCGTAGCTGTGTGACCTTGGGCAAGTTACCTGATCTCCCTGTGCAAACCAAGGATGTGTCAAGAGGTCAGCGCCAGGAGGCTTGGGAGCAGACAGGCTGGGTGGAGTGTGAAGGACAGTGAGGGGCGGGTGGCGAGCAGCGAAGACTGAGGATGTGACACTTCTGGGGGCTGAGGGATGGCGGCCGCTTCATCTGGGGGGCGGAGGGGTCCTCCATGGGACCAGGCAAGGTTGAGTCAGCAGCGGAGCCCAGGCTCTGTGATCCTCTGAGCCACTCTCTAACTTCCGGTCGCACTGTCCCCAAGGTGCAACTGCTGGCTCAGCCCAGTCCTGGGAAACTCTTGGTGGTCCAGTAATTGACATGCTGCAGAGGAGTCTGGCCTCAGCATCTGTGGGTGAGGCTGGGGGAGGAGGTGCCCTTATGTGTGGTGGCTGCAGCGTGAGATGGTGGTCCCCTTGGGAAGGGAATCTGGCAACATCCACCAAAATTACGGGGCACATATGCTGACCCAGCAATCCTGCTTCTAGGAAGCCGTCCTCTAGAAAGCCCTGCCCACTTACGAACAGTCAGTTCCGGGACATTCACACCGCATCGACAAGGAGAGATCTCCAGAATACGCTATTAAGTGAGAAAAGCAAGTGCAGACCGGATATACGATGCTAATTCTGTGTAAGAATATAGATTTGCTTGTATCTGCATAAAGAAACACATTGAAAACATGCAAAGAGAAATGAATAGAAATGACAACATTTGGGGCAGGGACACAGATGTGAGGGAGGCTTCTTTGGTTACAACCTGTGAATTTGTGTTTTGAATGGGGTTATGCTTATTTATTACTTATTTTAAAAGAGTCACATAAGAGAACTTCCCTAGCAGTCCGGTGGTGAAGACTCCATGCTTCCACTGCAGGGGGCACGGGTTCGATCCCTGGTCGGGGAACTAAGATCCTGCATGCTGCCCGGTGCGGCCCCCAAAAGAGTAACAATAAAATTCATAAGAAGGCTCCTCACACGGGGACAGCCTCGCCGAGGCAGCGATGTTTAAGCTGAGCTGGCGATGCTGCCGGGAAGACGGCAGTACTGACTGGGAGCTTCCTGGGTGTCAGGGACCCGACAGCCTCCCGTTCAAGGAGGCACTGTGTGCACCCATTTTACAGATGAGCAAACCGAGGCTCCGAGAGGTGAAATTACTTGCCCAAGGCCGCATGGCTGGTAAGTGGCAGGGTGGTGGTTTGAACCCAGATCAGTCTTAAGCCATAGCCTGCGCTGCTGGCCAGGGACCCAGGAACCCAGGGGTTATGTGCAGGGAAGGGAACCGCTCCAAGCAGCCAAGCTCGCCCCCCAGCCCACGCTGTCCGTTTGTGGGCACGTGAATTCTGCCCTAGCCTTCTCAGGCTCAGAGCAGAGACCAAGGCTCAGGGGCTCCACTGCATCTGGCTGGGGAAAGGCTGAGCCTGAGAAGGTTCCAGAGCTGGAGGGGTACCACTGCGGGCAGAGCTGAAATGAAGGGGCACGAGGTTGTACAGTCACCGGAGCCGGGCATCGGGGAGGAGGCTGAGGCTGGCTCCCCTGTCAAGGTGGGAGAAGGGCTGCCGCCGACGCCCCCGTCCAGGGGCTGAGGCCAGGGGGAGCCAGAGGAGCCCCTCTGGGCCCGCCTCCCCGCCTCCCCATCTGCACCAGAGTGCTGGGCCCTTCTAGGCGGGGGTCTGCGGTGAGCGAACATCAGCCTTGGCGGCCCCCACGCCAGTGGCGAGGGTTTAGGCTGTCTATAAAGTGAAGCATTAGGACCTCTGCAGTCTTGGGCCACAAAGGGTCTGAGGCTAATGGAGCATTTGTGTTTCCAAAATGACTTCGTTTTTGTGAAAAGTCCTTCTGAGGCTGCTGCTTTGATGGTTGGCAAGTCTGGGCCGACTGGAGGACAAGATCCTGGTGGGACTACTGGAGCCTGTTGGATCTGGCTGGCAAAGCCTCTGCCCAGGACCGCCGAGAATCCCAGCTCCTCTGAGCAAGCTGGCCCACGTGTATGCGCCCTCGCTGAGCACCTAGTGTGTGCCAAGCCCTGGGCGGGCCTTGGGTGGGCACACAAGTAGTCCTCTGCCTCCCCAGGCTGTGGGTGTCACCCCAGGCTCCACGGGGAAGCACACCCTCAGCCTAAGATGTTCTGGAGAAACACCTCCCTGGGCCGCTCACATCAATACCACCCTTTCTTCAAGTCTTTCCCTGCTTCTCATTCCACTCTTCCACTTTGCCTTCTGTTAACAAAGACCTGGCCTGTTGCTAGAAATTGTGAGGTCTTCCTTCCTGGCCAGGCCAACTCTTAGGCATCCTTCAAAACCCACAAATGCTTCCTCCTTTGGGAAGCCTTCCCAGTTTCCCCAAGCAGACATTCCCTCACTCCTGGTGCTGCTAAGACGCTCTATGTAAATGAAGGACATGACATCAGCTACACCAGTGGAGTTTCCATTGTCTTTTGGGCACAGTTTCAAGCTCTCTCCATGGGGATGGGGGAGGCCCCTATGAGGAGGTGGCACTGAACAGAATCCTGGCAAATGAGGGCACTGGCCATGTTCACCTATGGTGCCCAGGATCTGCCCTCAGGGTCTCACAGTCGGGTGAGGGCACAAATGCAGGACCAGAGGGTGACCACTCATTGGGCTCGTGGCTGTGGCAGAGCGGACTCGGTAAGGGGAGGGGGAGCCCAAAGAAGGCTCCTAACATTGTGGGGCGGGGCAGGGAAGGGCGGGAGTTAGGGGCCAGCTTGCGTTAGAAGAAATAAAGCTGATTTCATATTAAAGTACAAGATGTCAGCTCTATTCCTTCCTGCCATGATTCCACCCATCCATCCACCCCGGCACCCAGCCATGCACCCATCCCTCCATCCATCCATCCATCTATCCACCCATCCATCCATCCATCCACCCATCCATCCATCCATCCATCCATCCATCCACCCATCCATCCATCCATCCACCCATCCATCCATCCATCATCCATCCATCCATCCAACCATCCATCCATCCATCCATCCATTCTTCTATCCATCCATCCATCTATCCACCCACCTACCCATCCATCCATCCACCCATCCATCCATCCATCCATCCATCCATCCATCCACCCATCCAT
>NC_041219.1:47636687-47640445 GCF_002837175.3 Physeter macrocephalus | reverse complement strand
CCATCCATCCATCCACCCATCCATCCATCCATCCACCCATCCATCCACCCATCCATCCATCCACCCATCCATCCATCCATCCATCCATCTATCCATCCTTCCATCATCCATCCATCCACCCTCCCACTCACCTACCAATCCTTCCCTCCGTCCCTTTCTTCCTCCCTCTCTCCGTCCCTTAAGTACTTGTGTCTACTCTGTACCACACTCTAAGGATGCTAAGAAAAAGCAAACCTAGTCCTTGGCCTTGGCCCTTTGCAGACCTCAAGCCCTAGAATTTTGCACTGACCTTTCTCAATCTTAGTTGTCTTGCTGGTGGGGGAGACAGAGGTGCCGACAGGCGATGGCCACCAGGGTGTCCACTGGGTTGAAGGGCGGGGCTGTGGGAGCCCAGGGGTGGCGCCGGGGGATCAGCAGGGAGCATCTAGAAGAGTCTAGATGGACCTGAGGAGGTGTAGCCAGGCAGCAGGTGGGGAGACAGAGGGAGAGGCCGGCCCAAGCCAGGGCAGGGAGGCCGGGCCAGGGTGGGCTGGAGGGCGTTATAGGGAGTCCAGTCCAGTTGGGCTGGGTCAGCAAGAGCCGGATCTGGGCAGGCCTGGGGGCCAGGCTTCAGGGTTGGAGGCATCTCTGACCGCTCGGCCTGGCAGGGCCGGGACCTGGCTGGGGTTTGACGCTGACCCTTTTCCCAGGCCTCCCGGGTGGGCTGAGTTCAGCTGAGAGGTGAGCGTATCGAGGGAGGAGGCTGAACACCCATTTCCTTCTCCCCGAGAGCGCCACGTGGGCCGAGGCCTGACTCCGTGGGCGGTCGTCTCGTCTCCGGTCCGTGAAGTGCCCCGTTGCCCCGCCCGGCTCTGTGCGACCCACCGTGGGGGTCCCCACTCCCCTTCCCCTTCTGAGCCCAGGGAGCCCCCACTCACAAGGCAGCTGGCTCACCCCAGCTGAGGCCCCCGGTTCAAGGGCTTCCCTTACAGAGATGGAGGAAGGAACACCAGGCAGGTGTGAAACAAAAAGCCTCCAGGAGGATCGTCTGAAACGGGGCTGGGGACAGAGGGGGAAGAAGGGCGTTACAGTCAGACAGCAGGTGGGGGGCTCCCGGCTTGCTGCCGCCATCCTCCAGGACAGTGGTTAAGTGCCCGGGCCTGCAAATCAGGCCCCCTGAGACTTGAATCCTGGCTGTGTGACCCTGAGCAAGTGACTTAACCTCTCTGTGTCTCCATTGCTACTTCTGTAACGTAGGGACAGTGGTTCTGCCCATGTCATGGGGTGACTTGATACATCAGACAAACTGGAATGGTGTCTGCACGTAGTGAGTGGTCCACGGAGGTTAACTCTTGTCACCGTTGTGACAAGGGGACAGTCCTGCCTGGTCAGGGTAGAGTGGGGCTGGGGTGGAACCAGCTGGTGGCCGATGGCTGCTCAGCTCCAAGAGCATTGCCCCTGGGAGTAGGACGCCTCTTTCCTTCCTTCCCTGTAGCTTCCTCCCCTCCACAATCATTCGGACGTTCTGCCCTGGATATGCAGAGATGTACCAGGCTGGATGGGGCTGGGCGGGGCTGGGCAGAGGGGACGGCAAGGTGGACAAAGAAGGCTGGGGGGCGGGGGGCACCAATGCCTGGGACCTCCTGGAAGCCTCTCCAGGAGACATCAGGTCTGAGCTGAGTCGTGAGGCTGAGCAGGTTGGCCTGGTGGACCAGTGGAGGCAGCAGTGGCAGGTGCAAAGGCCCCAAGGCACGTCCTGGTTGGCCTTGGGTTCCAGGGTCTGGTCACCAGCGTTCAAATCCTTGCTCTGCTACTTACTAGACACGCAACATTGGACGTGAGACTTCGGCTCTCTGTGCGTCTGTTTCCCCGTTTGTAAGTGGGGGAAGGAATAAGCAGCAACACGGTTACCTGCTTACGTGTTAGGGCTGTCAGGAGAGTGCGATGTGTGTATAGCGCTTTGAGCAGGGCCTGCAAGTCTTAGTCAAGGTTACTGTCCTGTGAATCATCTGGAGAGCTTTTGCTCAGAGATTGAACCCACCTGCCCCCCTACCTCCCCCCCCCCAACCCCCTGGTGGAGACCAACTTGAGGAAATAAGAGCATGAATGCAAATTCTTGTTGGGCAAACAGATTTCAAATCTTGCTGGTGACGACCTTCTAATTGGCATCGAAAAGGAGCATTTCTGATTGCCTTCTCAGACTCTGGCAGCTGATGGGTGACACGCCGCTGTCAGACGCTTTTAACAAGCCTGGGGGTTCAGAAGGCCAAGGTACCGCCTGGGCCAGGTCTGGGACAACTGGGTCCTTCGAAAGGGTCACTAAGAGGGACACCGATGAGATCTTGCCCAGCTTTGAGCCGGTGATGCGAGCACGGGTATTGGCTGCTGTCCCCCCACAGAAACACTGTCTTTGTCAGCGCCCGAAGTCTCCAGCACCTGGGTCCTCTGCATGCTCCATGGCCGGGTGATGCTACCGCCGGCCACAGCCCCGGGGCAGGGGCGCAGGAAGCTTGGCTACCTCCCCTCCCGGGAAGTCACCTACCCCAGAGGAGCGGAGGCCGGAGGGACCCCGGCCACGCTTGCCTCTGGCTGTTGAGCTAATAAACAGCTGCTGCCTCCTGTGATCCAGATGGATCCCTGCGCCGCGTGGGCCCAGAGTTCCGCTAATTAAAATCCAGTTTTGACGTTTGGGGCTTTAAGCTGAAGACGGGAGATCGCACTCTGCCGTCAGGGGAGAATTGAAGGGTCAGGTTCTTTCTAAACACAGGGCCCCAGACAGCTGGCCGTTATGGCTCCAGACGTTCTCATGCTTATATTTATTTATCGAATACGTTGGTACTCTTCCCCAAGTTCCAGAGAGGGTTTGAAGCAGCCATAAGAACAAGTTCATCTTGATATGGAAAAAGAAAACGCCCCACACACGTGTACACACGCACGATTTTTGGTCAGAAAGGACTGTGTATGAATCCGGCTCTGTCCCTTTCTTGCTGTGTGTCCTCGGGCAAGTCATTTCACCTCTCTGAGCCTCAGTTTCCGTGTCTGTACAATGGGTGCACCCCCCCCCACCCGCTCCTCCCTGCCTCTCCGTGCTCCTCTGTGCTCTGGCTGCCTCAGCCCAACTGCCTGGCGGGCCCCTCCCACCCCGTCACCTAATCTTGTTCCACTCGCCCCTTGCTCTCTGCCCTTGGCCTCTGGCCCCCTTGCTGGTCCCTGAGTGCCCCAATCACCCTCCACTCCCTCCTCATCCCAGACTCCCCACTCTGGGCAGCACCCTGTCCTTTAGTGCATATGTCACATCAGTCCTTGTAGATGTGCCTCTCTGGTCACTTGCTCATGAATTTTCTCTGCCACTAGCAAGTTCACCCTGGGGGGCAGGACCATGCTTGACGGGGGTCCCGCTGTACCCACAGAGCCTGGCATGAGCGGGTGACCCGTAGATATCTAAATATTAAAGGAAAAGGTGACCACAATAGCTAGAGGACATGGAGACGTTTGATTCACATGTGCTTATGTACATGTGAATATATTTATTTATAGAAATATAAGACACAGATGGAAAAATGCAGAAATCCTAAGTGTATGAATTTTCACCACTTACACACACCCGTGTACCCAGCCTCCAGATCCAGAAATGAAACATTAGTGTCTCAGAGCCTCCCTCATGCTCCTTGAGTCTGTACCCTTCCCTCCCTGGTACCGACCTCCCTACTACAGATACAATGCAGCTAGGATCGCAGCTGCTCAGCCGCTTTTTTTTTTTTTTTTTTTTGCGGTACGCG
>NC_041219.1:47582290-47636524 GCF_002837175.3 Physeter macrocephalus | reverse complement strand
GCGCAGGCTCAGCGGCCATGGCTCACGGGCCCAGCCGCTCCGCGGCACGTGGGATCCTCCCGGACCGGGGCGCGAACCCGGTTCCCCTGCATCGGCAGGCGGACGCGCAACCACTGCGCCACCAGGGAAGCCCTGCTCAGCCGCTTTGGAAACTGCTCGGCCACGTTTACCAAGCGGAACCTCAGCCCCCATAGGACCCAGCAATCCTGCTCCTAGGTGTAGACACGGCGGAAACGTGCGCAGATGCTCACCAAGGATGCAGAGATACATTCTGGAAGGTTCATGATCGTCTCCAACTAGAAACCTCCCATGCGTCCATCGCAGTGGATGGAGAAATAAACCTGGGATAGTCACACGATGGGTTTTCACAGCACTGAGAATGAAAGCAGAACAGACGCGCAGCGGCCACGATGACTCTCCCAAACAATGTCGAGCAGAGGACGCCAGACGGAAGGAACATACCCTAGGATGACATTTACACGCGAGGCAAACACAGGCAAAGGGACCCAGCCGTGCCAGCTTTTTGTTTTGCTCCTGTTTGCATTCTTTCTTTTTCTTCCCTCCTTCCCTCCCTCCCTCCTTTCCTCTTTCCTTCCTTTCTTCCAGTTTTGGGATCCCTCCCCCTACCTCCCATCCTCCCCGCCCCCCCAGCTTTTTCTCTGCGTCGGGAAATAATATCTTTCAAGATGATGTGACCCGCTATTACACAAAGGCTTGGGAGTGGTTTGCACCTATGGTTAGTTTAAGCATTAATACTTTGGAAGCTCTATTACTTTTTTCATAAGTCAGAGTGGGTTCCAGGTCGCTGTCAGACACAGGCGGGCTGCGGGGCTTGTTTGGGTAGACACAGGGGAGGGGGTAGCGATCACGTGACAGGAAGCGCAGGCCACACCCCACCAGGCGGGTGTGCTCAGGGGCCGAATGGGCAGGCATGTGGATGCCAGCCAAGTGGGAGTTCCAGCAGAAGGAAAGGGTGAGGTCTGGTCATTTAAATGACGTGCCTCTATCTTTCTCATGGCTGCAAACAGGTGGCTATCTGGACAGTCCGTGGCTTATGTAACCAAGTCTCTGTTATTGGTGTGGTTAAACAGCGGGCACCAGGGCCAAGCAACGTGGGTTCAGAGCTGGGCCCCACCAGGTACTAGTCATAAATCATGGACAAGTTATTTAACCTCTTGGGGCCTCAGTTTTCTTATCTGTAAACTAAGTTCACGCACCGCACAGACCACACAAGGTTGCTCTGAGAATTAACTGAGTTGTTATTTGTAAAGCACTTGCCAAGCGCCCAGAGTACAGTAAACACTTGAAACAAGTTTTCCCACCCTTTCTAGGTGGTTTAAAATTTTCCCCCATTTTATTAGTCAGCTTTTGCTGTGATAATGCTGCGTAATAAGCAACCCAAACCTCTCAGTGGCTTTCAACGAGGGTGATACTTGTCTCTGGGCTGTGGCTGGGTTTGGATCTGCCCCACCTGTTTCTCCTCTCATTTCAGAGCCCAGGAGCTTCGAAGGAGCAGGACCTCCTGTGGCATCTCCCCCGAGGGTGGAGGGCAGGAGGCGGGATCTGATGCCTCTTAGGGCCGTCGCCTGCACCCCGAGTACTGTCACCTCTGCCCACGTTCCAGGCTGCGAAGCCAGCCTCATGACCAAGCCTGGGGTCAGTGAAGCAGAGAAGCTGGCTCCACCCACGGGGAACCATGGCGAGGGCGGGGATGTGGAGGGAAGGGAGACTGTGACAAAATCATACGATTTCCTGCTTACTCCAGATAACCTGGGTATAAGGTCCCTCCTGTGGGAACATTTGTCCCCCACCGGATTAAATTCCTGGAAGAGTAATACCTGGTGAATGATATGGGCCTTTTCCTGTGGCTTCAGAACACGTTGCTGAACTGTCCTCCAGAGAGACTGAGCAAGTTATGTTCTTACTAAAAGTGTACAAGCCTGACCCATAGCCCCCAGCCAACGCTGTAAATTATCATTTTCCATCTCTGCTGAGTTGATAGGTAAAGGTGACAGTGTCATCATTGAAGACGATGATGTCGACAGCGTCCTATTATATTACCGGCTTGGACTCTGACGGTGAGGTCTGCAGCGTGTGATGTCAGAAGGACCTCGGATTGGTGTGGTCTCCATCCCCGGAGACGAAAGTTCGCTTTCCCGCACTGCGCTGTCTCTGTCGGAGACGAGCCTTCCCCTGACCTGGGGGCTAGGCTGATGGAGGTGCCCTGCCCGGGCAGTAGCTTAAATGCGCTCCGCTGGTTTGCCCCCTCCTTCCTCTGCCCCGCCCCTCCCCTCCACCTGGAGAACAGCACGTCCTGTCCTGGACAGAGGCTCCTGGGTTCCAGAATGAGGAGACACACGAAGCCCATTTCAGCTGAACCACAGCTTTCGCGAACGAGAACAAGAAACAATATATACATATATTTTAAACTGGAAATCATGTATCTTATCTGGCAAATTAGTTCAATTGTTGCTTTATTGTTTTAAATTAATTTTCTTGGAGTAGAGTTGCTTTACAGTGTTGTGTTAGTTTCTGCTGTGCAGCCAAGTGAGTCAGTTATACATATACATATATCCCCTCTTTTTTGGATTTCCTTCCCGTTTAGGTCACCACAGAGCACTGAGTAGAGTTCCCTGTGCTATACAGAAGGTTCTCGTTGGTTATCTATTTTATATATAGTAGTGTGTGTCCATCCCCATCTCCCAGTTCATCCCACTATCCCCCCTCCCCCCTTGGGGTCCATTGTTTGTTCTCTACGTCTGTGTTTCTATTTCTGCTTTGCAACTAAGTTCATCTGTACCATTTTTCTAGATTTCACATATAAGCAATATTACACAGTATTTGTTTTTCTCTTTCTGACTTACTTCACTCTGCATGACAGTCTCTAGGTCTATTCCCGTCTCTGCAAAAGGCACTATTTCGTTCCTTCTTATGGCCGAGTAATATTCCATTGTATATATGTACCACAGCTTCTTTATCCATCCCTCTGTGATGGGCGCTAGGTTGCTTCCATGTCCTGGCTATTGTAAATAGTGCTGCAATGAACATTGGGGTGAATGTGTCCAATTCGAATTATGGTTTTCTCTGGACATATGCCCAGGAGTAGGATTGCTGGGTCATATGGTCGTTCTATTTTTATTGAGCCGCTTTTCATGTGCCTCTTGGCCATCTGTATGTCTTCCTCGGAGAAATGTCTATTTCGGTCTTCTGCCCATTTTTTTCATTGGGTTGTTTGTTTTGTTGATATTGAGCTGCATGAGCTGTTTGTATATTATGGGGATTAATCCCTTGTCAGTGGCTTCGTTTGCAAATACTTTCTCCCATTCTGAGGGTTGTCTTTTTATTTTGTTTATGGTTTCCTTTGCTGTGCAAAACTTTTAAGTTTAATTAGGTCCCTTTTGTTTATTTTTGTTTTTATTTTCATTACTCTAGGAGGTGGGTCAAAAGAGATCTTGCTGCGATATATGTCAAAGAGTGTTCTGCCTACGTTTTCCTCTAAGAGTTTTATAGTGTCTGGCCTTACATTTAGGCCTTTAATCCATTTTGAGTTTATTTTCGTGTATGGTATTAGGAAGTGTTCTAGTTTCATTCTTTTTCATGTAGCTGTCCAGTTTCCCCAGCACCATTTATTGAAGAGCCTGTCTTTTCTCCGTTGTATATTCTTGCCTCCTTTGTCATAGATTAGGTGACCATAAGTGTGTGGGTTTATCTCTGGGCTTTCTATCCCGTTCCATTGATCTCTATTTCTGTTTCTGCGCCAGTACCATACTGTCTTCATTACTGTAGTAGTAATCCACAGTAGTAGTATATTGTAGTGTAGTCTGAAGTCAGGGAGCTTAAACCCTCCAGCTCCGTTTTTCCTTCTCAAGATTGCTTTGGCTACTTGGGGTCTTCTGTGTTTCCATACAAACTGTAAAATGTTTTGTTCTAATTCTGTGAGAAATGCCATTGGTAATTTGATAGGGATTGCACTCGATCTGTAGATTGCTTTGGGTAGTGTACTCAGCTGATATGGGGAGTCCTGACCCAGGAGGGCCCTGCAGACACAGCCTGAATTGAGGCCTGCGGGCCAGCCCTGTACGTCCATGCGCTGACCAGTCATGGGATGCAGGCTTCCCTTTGGGAGGGAATGAACTTGTCACGGAGGCTCCCTTTAGCCAAGTCAATGCCTGGAGATACGCAGCTGGGAGCCGTCAGCGGCTGCAGCAGTGAATGCCGTGCCTCCGGGTCTGGGTGGTGAACCACGTGCCCCCTGCACAGATGAAGCTTTCATAACTGAGCAACTACTGGTGCTGGACATATGTTACCAGCCAGGATCACAAGGGCCCCGGGGGGTTAGTGTTAACATCTCTCGGGGGATCCCAAGTTCAGGCAGCTGGAAGGAGGCCAGGCAGGGCTGGGGGCCGGGGTCTGCCTGACTCCAGCACCAATGGTCTCAGCTGCTAAGACCGAGTCAAGGGGGCATAACTGGCTGTGAGTTAGGGTCACAGCTCTCCCGGGGGGGCGGGGTGCCCAATGGCATCATCACACCAGTGGGTAATAACCACATAGAGTATTCTAGAATGGCCCGCACCGGGCTGATGAGATGCGACTATTGTGTTTCAGATCAGCATCTTCTTTTGTAGCAGAAGCTTTTACTCTTCTGAGAGGGAAGCAATTTAGAAAATGATTCAGCAGACAGTTTGGCAGATGTTTCCTTGGGCCACTGGGTTTGTAGAATGTGCCTCGTCTTTGGAATCGAGCAAATCTAGTTGGAGTCCCAGCTCTGTCCCCCTCCCACCCACATCCCAGTTCCCCAGGGGTGGGGTAGGATGACCCCCCTCCTCCCGGGGAGGGTGCTGGGAGGATGAAGTGAGGCAGCGGGTCTGTGGAGTGTGAAGTTGTATGCGGGTCAGGCAGGTGCTTCAGCTCTAGGCCTGGGGCCGTGGTGGTTATCGGTGTGGTTCTTGACCTCAAGGAGGCCACGGCCCAGTAGGGAGCCATCCACATCCACCAACCATCATAGGGCTGCGCTGGGCGTGCCAGGATGCAGGGAGGGGCATGGGGCAGGGGCGGGGGGCTGCCGTCGGGAGGGACACGGGAGCTGGGTTTTGAACGTCGAATAGGAGTTCACCAGCTGGCCAAGAGCGCGTGGGAAGATCATGTGCAGAGCCGGAGGGGGTGGGGTCCAGAGCACCTCAGGTAAACGCAGTGAGAGGGTAGTTGGAGGTAGTTTGCTCTGTGGCCAGGCTGTTTGACTTCCTCCGCATTTCTGCTGGGTCCTTAAGACAGAAGGCTCTGCCCTGAGGCCCAGGAGGGGCAGCGGTTTCTAGCAATGGGCCGAAAAGAGAAGCAAGGGAAAGGGGAGACCCCCCACACACACCCTGAGCAGGACCAGAGGAGTCTCCTGTGCCTGGAGGCACTGGGGGAGACTGGTGTGGTGTGGCCCTGGAGGGGGTAGGCTGAGGGCGGGTTTGGGGTCACGTGGATGTAGATTCAGCATCTCCAAGGGGTCGGGTCTCGCCTCGGCCAGCACTCGGGGCCCGGACCCAAGCCCACCTGCCCACAGGACGCCCGCAGCTCAGTTTCCTGGGCCCTCGTGAGCCCCTCCAGAGAGGGCATGGGGTATGGGAGGGAAGCCTGCAGGCCAGCGAGTGTGAGACCCTCCCCGATGAGACACGGTGAGGTCCAAGGGGCGCGGAGGTAACGGCCAGAGAAGAGAAGAGGTCAGCTGGGGAGTCCTGTGAGCAAGTCAAGCTCAATGCTGTGCCCCCCAGGGTCCCCACCCAGCCCCCAGCCCCCGGCAGTGATTCTGTGCTGGGCCTTGTGGAATCTCGCCCTGCACTGCCCCCTGGGTAGTTACCTGGAGAACCAAGGGACCCTGTGCAGTTTCCTGGGGGTCCTTTTCTACACTCTGCCCCTCTTTAGTAACATGCTCTGCACGTCCTGGCCACCTCGACAGCCCCAGATTGTACAGTCTATTTCTTTTATACAACAAGGCCTCGTCACTGAAGACCTGAAAGCGGAGGCGTGATGTGGTCAAGCTGTGCTTTTGAAGGATGATTCTGGTGGCTCTGTGGAGAACGGGTATAGGATGAGGGGAGACCCGGGCTGGGAGCCCACCTCCTTGGCGCTTGCATGCACTGAGGTCTGAGCTAGGGCCAGGGCAGGAGTGGAGACGAGTGGCTGAACGTAAGAGGACCTCAGAGACCCTGCCAGCAGCTCTGAGCCCTTCCCTCCCCCGGTGATGGGGAGGTAGTTGCTATGGGGCAGGGTGGGCTGCCCCGGGCTGGGCCATGTAGCCATGCAAGTCATTTATTCATTCAACAAACATTCATGGAAAGCCCACAGCAGATGCCATTCATCAGGCTTGCCCTCCCCTGGAGAATGGCCCAGAGTGAAATGCCAGACTCAGTCCTGGGCCCTTAAGCCCAGAGCAGACGCCCAGCCCCGGAGGTGGACAGACCTCACGTCACTCTCCATGAACAATGATGGAAATGCCGGCCTTCCTCTCGGAGGCCGAGGCCTCCTTCGCTTGGAGAGTCAGAGCAAGCTGGAGACATATACCTGGTCAGCCGACCAGGCTCTGTAAAAGGGGCCAGGCCACGCTCCACGCCTGGCTTTCTCCTGAGGGGTCAGCGACGATTTGGATTCTAACAGGTTACACTGGTCTAGAGTTTGGGTCTGAGTCTGCACTTAAAGAAACTAAAGTCAACTCCGGGGGCCGTGGGGTGTCTAGGAATGTCCACGGCACACCCCTTACGTGCCAGGATCTGAGCCAAGCGCTAGACGCAGTTCTTGCCTTGGGGCTCATCCAGCCCCGTGGAAGGACAGGTTTGCAAAAATGAGTTTGGGTACAGCACATAACTGACAGGCATTCTCAAGGTGCCTGGGTCGCACAAACCAGAGCGCAAGCTACGCTTCAGGCTGCTTGAGAACGTTTCCCCCAGAAATGGACATTCCAGCTGGGCCATAAAAACGGGCCCTCAGGACATGTGACAGGGTGATGAGTATCAGCCTTATGCCCCCCACGTGCACCAGCAGACGACGGAAAAGGTACATGAGCTGCGGCTTCTGGGCCTTGGGTAGCCGCGGGGCAGGACCGCGGTCCTTAGCGGCGAAACACGGAAAGTGAGCTCCAGCTGCCCCGCAGCTTTCAGCCTGGGGCACTTGCCAAAGGAGAACTCAAACAAAGATCAGGTCTTGTTGTATAAAAGAAATAGAATGTACAATCTGGGGCTGTCGAGGTGGCCAGGACGTGCAGAGCATGTTACTAAAGAGGGGCAGAGTGCAGAAAAGGACCCCCAGAAAACTGCACAGGGTCCCTTGGTTCTCCAGGTAACTACCCAGGGGGCAGTGCAGGGCGAGATTCCACAAGGCCCAGCACAGAATCACTGCCGGGGGCTGGGGGCTGGGGGCTGGGGGGAGCCCCTGGGGGGCACAGCGGCTGGCACCCGTGCGCATTCCAACCAGCCAAAGTGGAACGGCTTCGCCCGAGATCCTGGGCACGCATCAGCCAAGGCTCCAGAAAGGCAGCACCTTAGGACTATTTCAGACCCTTCCTGACACAGCCTCAAGACTTGAGAGAATCAAGGGGAAACCCCAGTAAATTGAATGTCTTCCAGAACAAAACATCACAGCTTTGAAAGGGCAATAAAAGAATCCCGACTGTCAATAGCAGAGCCACCGTGATGCCCAACACAGAATAAAAAATCACCCAGACAGGTGAAGGGCCAAGCAAGTTATGGTCTGTTCATAATGCAGCATATCGAAGAGCCGTTGACACGTGCAATGTGTATCTTGCCGAAGCAAGAGAACCTGGACACAAAAGACCACACTCATAAAAGATGCCATTACAGGGAGTTCCAGGGCAGGCCAAGCTGATCCAGGTGGTGGTCACCCCTGGGGCAGGCCAGGGAGTGACTGACCAGGGGCCGCGGGTACACTGTGAAGTGATAGGAACATTCCATATCTTAGCAGGGCTTTGGCTTCATCGGGTGTATTTATTTGTTCAAGTCAATTGCACTTAAGATTTGTGCCTTTTACTACATGTAAATTACACTTCAATAATAAGCCAAAACAAGTGTGAAAAGTTTGCCAGGTGAAGTAAGGGTTTCTGGCCCGTGAAGATCATGGCAAAGGCATGGAGGCTGCAGGAGGATGGCGTGATGGGTGGAAACTGAATGATCTCGTTGGGCCAGATTAAGAAATGTGATTTAGAGGTAACCCAGTTGGAACCTCCCATTTTACGGATAAGGAAACAGATCAGAAGGAGAGATGCCTTGTCTGCAATTATGCAGTTTGCCAGTGGAAGAACTGGAACTCGAATTTAGGGTTGGTGCACGCGTGTACGGGGTGGGGAGGGAGGGGCAGTGATTCCATTGGGGTGATATTTGTTGGAGGAGAGAACGATTCACTTCGATCTGCGTTCATGTCACTCAAACACGCTAGCTGTATTAAAATAACTCTTAATAAAACAGACAAAGTTTTGCCCCAGTCTGGCACGCCAGGAGAGCCAGCTGCCCCTGTCCGCTCCCTCACGTGAGTTATAACCAGAATTACACGTTTGCACCAGGGCCTGTGCTAAGCTCTTTACCGAACTCACCTTTGCAGCCCTGGCGGTAGGACTGACGGGGTGACTATCATTCCCTCGTTTCACAGACACGGGCTCACAGCTCAGGTGGTAGGAGGCGGGGAAGCTCTCTGCCTGTGGTCCCGTGGGCAGCAGGCGGCTGTCAGGTGTGACAGGTGGGTGGGACTTGAACCCTGGTTATTGGGGCTCCTGCTACCCAGAACCCGGTATCCCCAAATATTTACGTGGCGGAGCCTTCTCCTTGTTCATGTCTCAAATCCAGCTCGGGGCCATGTTGGCCATTCCAGCTAAAGTGCATCCTTGTCCTGTCTCCAGCACTTTCCCATGCACCCCCCCTTTTACTGCCATCAGTACACTTGTTTTATTAACTCATCCTATTTTATGAGGTTATTATCTGCCCTCCCTGTCAGAATATAGGTTGCAAGACAGAAGGGGCCTTAATATACTCTTGTATCAACCAGTATACGTTGAATGAACAAATACACAAATGAATGAATGAATGTCACAGAATTCTGTGCTCTTCTACTAATTTCTAATAGTTCATCATTTCCTGCTCTAGCATTTTGCTTGGGACCTTGGGTAGTTTCCAGTTTTCACGAGTATCTAGATTATTGCAATCCCTCATAGGATCATGTTTGTGCAATTTGTAAAATTATGGATGTGTGTGTCAGGCGAATAAAGAAGTTAAAAAATATTGAGATGAAAGCATTTATGATGGTTCTTATCACTCTAAGCCTCCCATTTTTTGTTTGTTTTGTTGTTGTTGGTGGTGGTTTTTTTGGGGGGGGCGGTACGCGGGCCTCTCGCTGTCGTGGCCTCTCCCGTTGCGGGGCACAGGCGCCGGACGCGCAGGCTCAGCGGCCATGGCTCACGGGCCCGGGAGCCGTCAGCGGCTGCAGCAGTGAATGCCGTGCCTCCGGGTCTGGGTGGTGAACCACGTGCCCCCTGCACAGATGAAGCTTTCATAACTGAGCAACTACTGGTGCTGGACATATGTTACCAGCCAGGATCACAAGGGCCCCGGGGGGTTAGTGTTAACATCTCTCGGGGGATCCCAAGTTCAGGCAGCTGGAAGGAGGCCAGGCAGGGCTGGGGGCCGGGGTCTGCCTGACTCCAGCACCAATGGTCTCAGCTGCTAAGACCGAGTCAAGGGGGCATAACTGGCTGTGAGTTAGGGTCACAGCTCTCCCGGGGGGGCGGGGTGCCCAATGGCATCATCACACCAGTGGGTAATAACCACATAGAGTATTCTAGAATGGCCCGCACCGGGCTGATGAGATGCGACTATTGTGTTTCAGATCAGCATCTTCTTTTGTAGCAGAAGCTTTTACTCTTCTGAGAGGGAAGCAATTTAGAAAATGATTCAGCAGACAGTTTGGCAGATGTTTCCTTGGGCCACTGGGTTTGTAGAATGTGCCTCGTCTTTGGAATCGAGCAAATCTAGTTGGAGTCCCAGCTCTGTCCCCCTCCCACCCACATCCCAGTTCCCCAGGGGTGGGGTAGGATGACCCCCCTCCTCCCGGGGAGGGTGCTGGGAGGATGAAGTGAGGCAGCGGGTCTGTGGAGTGTGAAGTTGTATGCGGGTCAGGCAGGTGCTTCAGCTCTAGGCCTGGGGCCGTGGTGGTTATCGGTGTGGTTCTTGACCTCAAGGAGGCCACGGCCCAGTAGGGAGCCATCCACATCCACCAACCATCATAGGGCTGCGCTGGGCGTGCCAGGATGCAGGGAGGGGCATGGGGCAGGGGCGGGGGGCTGCCGTCGGGAGGGACACGGGAGCTGGGTTTTGAACGTCGAATAGGAGTTCACCAGCTGGCCAAGAGCGCGTGGGAAGATCATGTGCAGAGCCGGAGGGGGTGGGGTCCAGAGCACCTCAGGTAAACGCAGTGAGAGGGTAGTTGGAGGTAGTTTGCTCTGTGGCCAGGCTGTTTGACTTCCTCCGCATTTCTGCTGGGTCCTTAAGACAGAAGGCTCTGCCCTGAGGCCCAGGAGGGGCAGCGGTTTCTAGCAATGGGCCGAAAAGAGAAGCAAGGGAAAGGGGAGACCCCCCACACACACCCTGAGCAGGACCAGAGGAGTCTCCTGTGCCTGGAGGCACTGGGGGAGACTGGTGTGGTGTGGCCCTGGAGGGGGTAGGCTGAGGGCGGGTTTGGGGTCACGTGGATGTAGATTCAGCATCTCCAAGGGGTCGGGTCTCGCCTCGGCCAGCACTCGGGGCCCGGACCCAAGCCCACCTGCCCACAGGACGCCCGCAGCTCAGTTTCCTGGGCCCTCGTGAGCCCCTCCAGAGAGGGCATGGGGTATGGGAGGGAAGCCTGCAGGCCAGCGAGTGTGAGACCCTCCCCGATGAGACACGGTGAGGTCCAAGGGGCGCGGAGGTAACGGCCAGAGAAGAGAAGAGGTCAGCTGGGGAGTCCTGTGAGCAAGTCAAGCTCAATGCTGTGCCCCCCAGGGTCCCCACCCAGCCCCCAGCCCCCGGCAGTGATTCTGTGCTGGGCCTTGTGGAATCTCGCCCTGCACTGCCCCCTGGGTAGTTACCTGGAGAACCAAGGGACCCTGTGCAGTTTCCTGGGGGTCCTTTTCTACACTCTGCCCCTCTTTAGTAACATGCTCTGCACGTCCTGGCCACCTCGACAGCCCCAGATTGTACAGTCTATTTCTTTTATACAACAAGGCCTCGTCACTGAAGACCTGAAAGCGGAGGCGTGATGTGGTCAAGCTGTGCTTTTGAAGGATGATTCTGGTGGCTCTGTGGAGAACGGGTATAGGATGAGGGGAGACCCGGGCTGGGAGCCCACCTCCTTGGCGCTTGCATGCACTGAGGTCTGAGCTAGGGCCAGGGCAGGAGTGGAGACGAGTGGCTGAACGTAAGAGGACCTCAGAGACCCTGCCAGCAGCTCTGAGCCCTTCCCTCCCCCGGTGATGGGGAGGTAGTTGCTATGGGGCAGGGTGGGCTGCCCCGGGCTGGGCCATGTAGCCATGCAAGTCATTTATTCATTCAACAAACATTCATGGAAAGCCCACAGCAGATGCCATTCATCAGGCTTGCCCTCCCCTGGAGAATGGCCCAGAGTGAAATGCCAGACTCAGTCCTGGGCCCTTAAGCCCAGAGCAGACGCCCAGCCCCGGAGGTGGACAGACCTCACGTCACTCTCCATGAACAATGATGGAAATGCCGGCCTTCCTCTCGGAGGCCGAGGCCTCCTTCGCTTGGAGAGTCAGAGCAAGCTGGAGACATATACCTGGTCAGCCGACCAGGCTCTGTAAAAGGGGCCAGGCCACGCTCCACGCCTGGCTTTCTCCTGAGGGGTCAGCGACGATTTGGATTCTAACAGGTTACACTGGTCTAGAGTTTGGGTCTGAGTCTGCACTTAAAGAAACTAAAGTCAACTCCGGGGGCCGTGGGGTGTCTAGGAATGTCCACGGCACACCCCTTACGTGCCAGGATCTGAGCCAAGCGCTAGACGCAGTTCTTGCCTTGGGGCTCATCCAGCCCCGTGGAAGGACAGGTTTGCAAAAATGAGTTTGGGTACAGCACATAACTGACAGGCATTCTCAAGGTGCCTGGGTCGCACAAACCAGAGCGCAAGCTACGCTTCAGGCTGCTTGAGAACGTTTCCCCCAGAAATGGACATTCCAGCTGGGCCATAAAAACGGGCCCTCAGGACATGTGACAGGGTGATGAGTATCAGCCTTATGCCCCCCACGTGCACCAGCAGACGACGGAAAAGGTACATGAGCTGCGGCTTCTGGGCCTTGGGTAGCCGCGGGGCAGGACCGCGGTCCTTAGCGGCGAAACACGGAAAGTGAGCTCCAGCTGCCCCCCAGCTTTCAGCCTGGGTCACTTGCCAAAGGAGAACTCAAACAAAGATCAGGTCTTGTTGTATAAAAGAAATAGAATGTACAATCTGGGGCTGTCGAGGTGGCCAGGACGTGCAGAGCATGTTACTAAAGAGGGGCAGAGTGCAGAAAAGGACCCCCAGAAAACTGCACAGGGTCCCTTGGTTCTCCAGGTAACTACCCAGGGGGCAGTGCAGGGCGAGATTCCACAAGGCCCAGCACAGAATCACTGCCGGGGGCTGGGGGCTGGGGGCTGGGGGGAGCCCCTGGGGGGCACAGCGGCTGGCACCCGTGCGCATTCCAACCAGCCAAAGTGGAACGGCTTCGCCCGAGATCCTGGGCACGCATCAGCCAAGGCTCCAGAAAGGCAGCACCTTAGGACTATTTCAGACCCTTCCTGACACAGCCTCAAGACTTGAGAGAATCAAGGGGAAACCCCAGTAAATTGAATGTCTTCCAGAACAAAACATCACAGCTTTGAAAGGGCAATAAAAGAATCCCGACTGTCAATAGCAGAGCCACCGTGATGCCCAACACAGAATAAAAAATCACCCAGACAGGTGAAGGGCCAAGCAAGTTATGGTCTGTTCATAATGCAGCATATCGAAGAGCCGTTGACACGTGCAATGTGTATCTTGCCGAAGCAAGAGAACCTGGACACAAAAGACCACACTCATAAAAGATGCCATTACAGGGAGTTCCAGGGCAGGCCAAGCTGATCCAGGTGGTGGTCACCCCTGGGGCAGGCCAGGGAGTGACTGACCAGGGGCCGCGGGTACACTGTGAAGTGATAGGAACATTCCATATCTTAGCAGGGCTTTGGCTTCATCGGGTGTATTTATTTGTTCAAGTCAATTGCACTTAAGATTTGTGCCTTTTACTACATGTAAATTACACTTCAATAATAAGCCAAAACAAGTGTGAAAAGTTTGCCAGGTGAAGTAAGGGTTTCTGGCCCGTGAAGATCATGGCAAAGGCATGGAGGCTGCAGGAGGATGGCGTGATGGGTGGAAACTGAATGATCTCGTTGGGCCAGATTAAGAAATGTGATTTAGAGGTAACCCAGTTGGAACCTCCCATTTTACGGATAAGGAAACAGATCAGAAGGAGAGATGCCTTGTCTGCAATTATGCAGTTTGCCAGTGGAAGAACTGGAACTCGAATTTAGGGTTGGTGCACGCGTGTACGGGGTGGGGAGGGAGGGGCAGTGATTCCATTGGGGTGATATTTGTTGGAGGAGAGAACGATTCACTTCGATCTGCGTTCATGTCACTCAAACACGCTAGCTGTATTAAAATAACTCTTAATAAAACAGACAAAGTTTTGCCCCAGTCTGGCACGCCAGGAGAGCCAGCTGCCCCTGTCCGCTCCCTCACGTGAGTTATAACCAGAATTACACGTTTGCACCAGGGCCTGTGCTAAGCTCTTTACCGAACTCACCTTTGCAGCCCTGGCGGTAGGACTGACGGGGTGACTATCATTCCCTCGTTTCACAGACACGGGCTCACAGCTCAGGTGGTAGGAGGCGGGGAAGCTCTCTGCCTGTGGTCCCGTGGGCAGCAGGCGGCTGTCAGGTGTGACAGGTGGGTGGGACTTGAACCCTGGTTATTGGGGCTCCTGCTACCCAGAACCCGGTATCCCCAAATATTTACGTGGCGGAGCCTTCTCCTTGTTCATGTCTCAAATCCAGCTCGGGGCCATGTTGGCCATTCCAGCTAAAGTGCATCCTTGTCCTGTCTCCAGCACTTTCCCATGCACCCCCCTTTTACTGCCATCAGTACACTTGTTTTATTAACTCATCCTATTTTATGAGGTTATTATCTGCCCTCCCTGTCAGAATATAGGTTGCAAGACAGAAGGGGCCTTAATATACTCTTGTATCAACCAGTATACGTTGAATGAACAAATACACAAATGAATGAATGAATGTCACAGAATTCTGTGCTCTTCTACTAATTTCTAATAGTTCATCATTTCCTGCTCTAGCATTTTGCTTGGGACCTTGGGTAGTTTCCAGTTTTCACGAGTATCTAGATTATTGCAATCCCTCATAGGATCATGTTTGTGCAATTTGTAAAATTATGGATGTGTGTGTCAGGCGAATAAAGAAGTTAAAAAATATTGAGATGAAAGCATTTATGATGGTTCTTATCACTCTAAGCCTCCCATTTTTTGTTTGTTTTGTTGTTGGTGGTGGTGGTTTTTTTGGGGGGGGCGGTACGCGGGCCTCTCACTGTTGTGGCCTCTCCCGTTGCGGAGCACAGGCTCCGGACGCGCAGGCTCAGCGGCCATGGCTCACGGGCCCAGCCGCTCCGCGGCATGTGGGATCCTCCCGGACCGGGGCACGAACCCGTGTCCCCTTGCATCGGCAGGCGGACTCTCAACCACTGCGCCACCAGGGAAGCCCTAAGCCTCCCATTTCTGAACGCCGGCTGCGTTCCAGGCTTTGTGAGCCCGCTTTGCCTTTCTGTTTCATCCTCACCTTCCCTGCCTGCTGGCAGACTCAGAAAGGAGAATCTTTGATATGCAAACAGCTTGGTTTTGCCGGAAAGATGTAGAAAGAGCCCCCCAGCAATTAGCTCTGCTAAGTTGCTGCCATGAAAAGCTCTGCTCTTTGGAAACAAGTCCCAAGAGGTCACCGTCCCTGGAGATGAAATCTGTGTTCCTGGCAGAGATTAGTGAGGCTGTGACAAAGCCGGGCACCCGGGGGGGCCCTCACATCACGGCTCATGGGGCTGCGTGGGTGGCTTCCGTTTCTGCACCTCCATCTTGGCGTCAGTAGAATGGGGACATGGCGGCAACTGCTTCAGAGGATCAAATGAGATCATCAGAGTGCCTGGCCGCCTGGCATGCCACAAGAGCATCTGTGATGATGTGACACTGGTCCCTGGGGCCGTCCCTCACATTCTGCTTTTCTGTACCTACCCGCTAAATCAACGGGTCCCGGGGCCCTTGGGGACCAACGGAAAACTCCTTAGAAGGGTTGACAGAACCGTGACACCATGCTGAGACTGCAGTGCCAGGGCGGCTATGACTGCAGACACCGTTCCTCATTCACTCACCGATGTGCCAGCATTGTTCGCAGCCCTGGTGTCCATCTGTCCCTGGCAGACACAAAGGCCACCGAGTCCAGGTGCTGCCCTGCTCAGAGCAGGGCAGGGAACCCTCAGCAAGAGGGGGCAGCGTGTCTCTGGGCTGTATTTTCACAGCATTTCTCTCTAATCATTTCCTTGAGATGACGTACCTTTATTATCATTACAATTTGCTGGGCTTTATTCCTAACTCACAGAAATGCATCAGCGGCCCAGAAGTGGTTCATTCCAACGTGAAAGTGTGGTCAAGACAGAGAATGGTGACCAGAATGTAGAATAAGTTCGCAATCGTGAACCAGCAGTAAGAAGGGGCTGTGCGGGTCCTGGGAAAGTGAATCTGCCTATACGAGGGTTTTGCACAAGCTGCCCAAAAACACGAGCGTGGATTCAAATAGGTAAGTTCAAGTATCTGAAAAATTGACTTCATTGTACCAGCGAACTCTTGTCCCCAGGCCTTGGAACATTACTGATATGAGAGTGTCAAACAGCGGCCTGAAGCAGAAGGAGATTTCACTTCTTTAAAAAAAAAAAAGTAGATATCCGTCTGGTGAAGCAACAGAGTTTTTTGGAACAAGTGCAAAACGAGACCTGCCAGTGCAAAATTGAGTAATTTTACTAACAAAGGCTGAAGTGACATGAAAACTCCATCATTCAAAGCTGCCCTCTCTGTAGCAACAGCAGAGGAAGTGAAGTTATTGCTTCTTTTTTTTTTTTTTTTTTTTTTTTTTTTTGCGGTACGCGGGCCGCGGGCCTCTCACTGTTGTGGCCTCTCCCCGTTGCGGAGCACGGGCTCCGGACGCGCAGGCTCAGCGGCCACGGCTCACGGGCCCAACCGCTCCGCGGCACGTGGGATCCTCCCGGACCGGAGCACGAACCCACGTCCCCTGCATCGGCAGGCGGACTCTCAACCCCTGCGCCACCAGGGAAGCCCAAGTTACTGCTTCTTAATGAGCACCAGGGAGAAAACCAAGAGAAGCACCTGCAGAATCCTCTATCAAATGATGCTTTGGGATGTTGTCTGACGGCAAGTACGTGGTGCGTAACAGCCATTCCTGTGCGTTGCCTGCCAGCACGTGCTCTTCTTCACCCAGGAAAATCCTCCCTGTGATGAGGACGTATCAGCCCCTGGCAGGATGGAGACAGATGACAGCGGTTGTGAAGGCGGTCCCAGCCTCCAGGACCACATTCACTGGGCATGAGCTGGGGCTGGGAAGCCCTCAAGACACTTCAATCAAGCAACCTTTACTTTTATTTATTTTTTATTATCATAGTTTATTTATCTAATAAAAGATACTTTTATTATGCACATTGGCAAGCCCAAGGCCCATGAGGGTGTGGAGCTGGCCCCAGGTGACACGGCTGGTTAGCAGAGGAGAGAAGCCCGCCAGGACGGCTGTGTCCACACACACCCTTATGGCCATGCCAGCCTCTGCCCAAACGTGAGCGACAAGTGGCTGTTTCCTCTTTTTTTTTTTTTTTTTTTCCTGGCCACGCCGTGCAGCTTGTGGGATCTTAGTCCCCTGACCAGGGATCGAACCCTGGCCCATGGCAGTGAAAGTGCCGAGTCCTAACCACTGGACCGTCAGGGAAGTCCCGGATTTTTTCCTCCTTGACTGTAGGTCCACATTTCAGAAGAGGCTTCTCACGAAGTTAAATTAATATTATTTTCTGGTAGCCATGGTGTGGATTGGAAAAGGCACATTAGAATCAGTTCTGACCCGGCACCAGCTCTGAACAGCAAGGAAGGAAGTCGCTAAGTGAAGAGGTTGCCAATACAGTCACCTTTTATTTATTGCAAAGAGTTAATAGTCCAACCGTGGCCTGGTCCTGCCTCACCATACGAGGAAAAAATCACAAATAATCAATGCGACCAAGCACAGATGCTGAGCTGGCGTTTTTCACTCTGCTGAATTAATTAAAACTCTCTCATGGGAGTTTAGAGATGTGAACAGAGATAAGACTTTACTTCTTGACACAGAAAAAGCAAGTAAAGGCCATTCCTAGGATGTCAGGTGGGTCATTTGCGTACCTTGAAGTTCTGTTTAGTATCTATTTAGCACCATCACAACTCTGGGTCTGTCATTTCAGGACAGAAAAGTCACATTTGTCTTACAGAGACCAGCCATCCTGAGAACTGTTGGAAAAAGGAATCGAGGATTGGACACATTTAAAAGATCACATCCACAAGCTGCAAAAGGACGTGAAACATTTCCGGAATATTTCCCGAGTGCAGGAAACAGGTGTGTCAGGGGTCCACTCACTGCTGCCTCCTGCACTGAAAAGCCCCACTTTCCAGTGTCTGGGGGCCTGGCAAAGTGGTAGAGTTCATTTTCTGGGAGGTCTAGATTAGGTTCGTATTTACACTGCATATAATATATCTGGAATCTCTCCATAACAATCTCTCTGGCCCCGTTTGACTTGAGCCTCCCTAATCGTTAGAAAGAGTCACCTTGCCCCCCTGCCATCGTCAGAGCCTGGTCCTTCTGAGATGAGATTTTCTAATTCAGTAGAAATAACGAACTAGGAAAGAAAACTAATGTACAAGTCAATCTCTCCATTCTCCAGAAGGCGATAGCCACCTTTATAGAAATTTAGAATGATTTAATCTCTCAAACTTACAGCAAACAGTCGTTATTATTAACTTTTAGAGCATTGCCTTTGCTTTAACTGCTTTTAAAAAGTGGGATGAGGTTCTAGAGGAAACAGCTCCCCAAATTGTTGGGGCCGGGGATCTGCTCCCCCTTTCTCCTTCGAGTCCCCCCTTGGGGCATCACAGCGGGGCCCCAGCCTCGGGACCAGGGGGTGGTGGTTCCCAAATTTGGTCTTGGCTGCTCCTCCCATCCCCAGACTGACACCGACCCCCACTCAGCACTTCAGTCTGGAAGTCAGACTTGACATTTCTCTCTCCCTGGTCTTCTTTTCCTAATTCATCATCAGATCTTGGACACTTTACCTCTTCACAGTATCTGGGGTCTGACCCTCTCCCTGCATCTCCACGGCTGCCCCGATCTGAGCCCCATCCCTCCGCTGGACCATCCAGACCGCATCCCCCCGAATATGCTCTGAATTCCCCTAAAGCCATTTCCAGTCACCTGCCTGAGTGGCTGTTTCTAAGTGAGAATCTGCTCTCTCCTCTGCATGGGAAAGCTCTCCATCACAGGTCCTGCTCTAGACTCTTCTGTAGTAACACGTCGAATCCCATGGCAAGCCTGTGAGGAAAGCGGCTCTGTTTGGGCTGCTTTGCTGCAGCAAAGGCTTGAATGTGCTTGTGAAGTGTGTTACTTTGGAGATTCTGCCATCCCATGAGCAGAGCCTCCCCTTGGGTAGCTGCTGCCTCTTTAGCCTGTACCCCTGAATGAACACATGAGGGGCACACCTGCATTCAACCTGCAGCTTAGGGTTAAGCCCAGCCCAGTCATTGCCAGCTGACCTCCCACCAATCACAGGCACATGAGAGAAAATAACATGGTGTTTAAGCCACTGAGTTTTGGAGCAGTTTGTTATGCAGCATTATTATGACTATAGCTGACTGATACAAATACCGACACAGTTTCAAATGTAAGTCTCCAATTAAAAGACACAAAAGAAACCCACCAAAGTGCAGCCTTGACTTGTGATTGAGCAGCTGACCATGTGGTCTACTCTGCATCAGGCTTTATTTCTATAAGGATGATTCATGATTCTTCCAGGAAACATGGAGGAACCGACTAGGAGGGAACTTTTGTTTTTAATGCTTCATCATCTTGTCCTAGTGTAATGTTGTGATTTATAATAAGAAGTATATATTTGGTCTTCATACCACTTCCAGCACAGAGCTCCTAAAACTCTTGGTATTTCCTAAGTGATAAGAGTGTTAAAAGTGAAAAGAGCGTCTTTCATTATTCATAAGAAGCTCCTTTCGACCACACTTGAGTTTATGTTAATAAGGTGACTTCTGGAAAGTCCCTAATAATGGGGGCTGGTGATCAGAGGGTTGGAACTTTCAGCCTCTTTCCACTACCTTTGACTTGCAGGAAGGGGAGACGGATTGAAGCTTGGGTTAATCACCAATGGCTAATGATTTAATCAATCATGGCTGTGTGATGAAGCCTCCATAAAAATCCCTAAAGTATGGGCTTCCAGGATGCTGAATGGACGGAGGTGTTGGGAGGATGGTGCCCCCAGAGAGGGCATGGGAGCTCCGTGCCCCTTCATCCCCACCTCGCCCTTTGCATCTCGGCCGTCTGGCTGTTCCTAAAGTGTATCCTTTATCATACACCAGTAATCTAGTAAGTAAACTGCTTTCTGAGTCCTGTGAGACCCACTAGCAGATTCTCAAACCTGAGGAAGGAGTCATGGGAACCTCCAGTTTATAGTGAGTCCGTCAGAAGCACAGGAGACAGCCTGGGACATCTTGGGGTGGGGGGACAGTCTTGTGGGACTGAGCCCTTAACCTGTGGGGTCTGTGCTAACTCTGGGTAGAGAGTGTCAGAGTTGGGTTAAATTGTAGGGCACCTAGCCAGTGTCTGCAGAGAAATGCAGAACTGTTTGGTGTGGAGCAAAAACCGCACACATTTGGAGGTCAGAGTATTGAGAAGCACAGAAGGAAGCAGAGTTTCCCTTTAGAGTGTGGAGAGAAGAAACAGAAGGTTTTTACTTTCATTTATTAAAAAAAAATTAAAGAGAAATCAAGTGTGCACATTTAGGTTCAAAGTGAAATGCTTGAGGTGATACCAGTGTCCACAGATGAACTAGGTGACAAGGACAGGCTGAGGTCACAGCTCAGGCCTCTGCAACGAGGTCACCTCTGAGCAGGGGGATGGACTCATTGGGTTTTAAAATGGAAAGTCCCACATCCCAGGAACCCCTCAGTCCTGGGGAAAGTGGGACAGTGGTCATCCTCTGCCCCACCCTAGGCCTGGGGACGGGGCGGATCTTTGACACCCATTGTAAGATGAATTCACTCATTTTGGAAACGTTTGAAAGAGTACGTGCTTCAGGAGGATAGAAACGTTGTGCCTACAGTAAACAAGATGAAAACAGATGAAGGCATTAGGATAGAAATTAAGATGCTGAACGTGGTTTATGAAACACACACTATTTCTTACCTTCCTTCTTCAAACCCACTAGCATGGCTTTCGAAAATGTGGATTTTTAAGAGATATTAATCCACGAGGACAAAGAGAAAAGGAGAAGAAACAACGGAAATAAGATCTGGGAAGCAGGAAGGAAAATGGACATGAGCATATTGATCTAACCACAATCACAGTAGGAACGGGAGGAAGAGAGGAAGCTTGTGTGTGTGTGTGTGTGTGTGTGTGTGCACGCGCGCACGTGTCTGTGTGTGTGTGTGTGAGAGAGACAGAGACAGAGAGAGAGACAGAGACAGAGAGACAGAGAGAGAGAAGATTGTGTGGGGTTTGCGGCCACGACAGGAAACTGAATCATCATCTTCCATAATAAGACCTTGATAGATAATCCCTAAAGCTAAGTAATCAATAACAACATAAGCGTACTATTTATAGATTTGAAGGTAAATGTAAAACAATCAGGCAGGAATCCATGTATTGTGGAAGCAGAAATCCCGCAGGGGTAAGTGTTGCCGTGTTTGGGAAAGAATCATTGTACAAAGACTCGATTCTTTTTTTTTTTATAAACTTATTTATTTTATTTATTTATTTCTGGCCGTGTTGGGCCTTCACTGCTGCACGCGGGCTTTCTCTAGTTGTGGTGAGCTGGGGCTACTCTTCGTTGTGGTGCGCGGGCTTTTTATTGCGGTGGCTTCTCTTGTTGCGGAGCATGGGTTCTAGGCACTCAGGCTTCAGTAGTTGTGGCACTCAGGTTCAGCAGTTGTGGCTCATGGGCTCTAGAGCGCAGGCTCAGTAGTTGTGGCGCACGGGCTTAGTTGCTCCGCGGCATGTGGGATCTTCCCGGACCAGGGCTCGAACCCATGTCCCCTGCATTGGCAGGCAGATTCTTAACCACTGTGTCACAAGGGAAGTCCAAGTCTTGATTCTTTAATCTAGGTTCATATAAAACAGATAAAAGCAAAAGCATTGAGTAGAGGACCACAAAGGAACACATAGAGATGGTACAAAATATAGCGATCCATTGTGGATTTAACTTACATTTTCTTGACTGTTAGTATGAAATAAAATTCATATTTTAGGGCAAGACAAGAACAATTTAAACATAAAAATTTTTCTCTGCTCTTTGGCCTCCTCTCTCCCCACACTGTGCATTGTGTATCTGCATTAGGCATCGACCAAACCTCCCCATCAGCAGAAATATATGCTCAATCATGAAAAGCAACGTTCTCCCAGAATCAAGAAGACAACTCCTTAAAAGATAACATTCCTGGGCTTCCCTGGTGGTGAAGGGAATAAATAAATAAATTTATATAAAAAAATAACATTCCTTCTTGATCTTGATCTTGTAAGGGGCCATGAGGATGCTTAGATCTGGATCGTGTCAACTGTCAATAGTATGTCGTTTAAGTTACCACAGAGCATTGAGTAGAGTTTCCAGTGCTATACAGTAGCTTCTCATTAGTTATCTATTTTATACACAGTAGTGTATATATGTTCATCCCAAATGGGAAGGAAATCCAAAAAAGAGGGGATATATATGTATACGTGTAGCTGATTCACTTTGCTGTACAGCAGAAACTAACACAACATTGTAAAGCAATTATACTCCAACACAAATTAATAACAAAAACAAAACTCAGATTGCCACATTACAGGACAAACAAACATATACAAGTTATGCTGTTTCCAACCTTAATTACTTCTTAAAAGTTTTATCATCAAATATATTCTGAAAAGAATGTACAACATGTTTGTGGTAAAATTTAGTAATAAAAATATATATGTGCTTGGAATCATCATCAAGATTCATAAAAAAAATAACACTTCATTTAACGTTCAGCCTTCTGTCTCACAAAACTTACCTGTGTCTTAACTTCTAAGGGGCAGAACAGTTCTCAGAGCTTTCTGGATGCTGCTCCTGGGTTATAATCCTCAATTTGGCTCAAATAAACATTTCTATTTCTTTCTTAAATCAACTGATTAATTTTTCGTCGACACTAGTGAGGTTGAACATTTCTTTATCTGTTTGCTGGCCTTTGGGTTTCCCCGTCTAAGAACCGACTCTTCACTATCTTTCCTCATTTTTCTGTTGAATGATTTCCTTTTTCTTATTGATTGGTGGGCATTCTCCAGACATTCTGTATGCTAATCTTTCCTGGTTATAACTTATGCAATTATCTTTTCTCATCTTCACTCTGGTTGGCCTTCATTTTATGTTGTGTGTGCATGTGTACGTGCGTGTGTGTGTACGTGCGTGTGTGTGTGTGTGTGTGTATGTGCAGGAGTGCAAAGAAGTTCATCATTTCGATGAACTGAATTTATCAATCCCCTCCCTGTAGCTTGAGTTTTAGTGTCTCGTTTAGGGAATGCTTTCTAACCCTATGGTAAACATGATGTACTTCTACATTTTCTTCTAAAGTTTTCAGAATTTTGCTACTCACTCTTAAATCTTTAATCTACGTATAATTGATTTTTGCATAGTGTATAGAAATAAATATGCCACAGCCTTCAATACAGCAGGGAAAAGTAAAAAGAATTAATGAACTTGACGTATACCTGAAAAATTTATCCAGAACACAGTGCAGTGGGACAAAGTGACAGAAATATGAAGTGGACTGAGAAACATAGCTAATGTACAGAGATCACAGACTGAGAAGGAATAATAGCCTGGTCGCTGTGTTCCAGAAGAGTAGTGAGTGTGTCTGGCTGAGCAATACTTGGGATGTTTATTGACAAATTTCCAGAACTAATGTGAGAGATCAATCCTTGAAAGCAGGAAACCCAATCAATTCCAAACAGAAGAGATAAGAGAAATTCACACTCAAAGTGGGAAAACTGGAGGGAGGGGGAGAGAGAGGGAGGGAGCAGGGGACCATGAGAAGAATGGCTCGTTCTCACTAGCACAAATCATGGTCTGAAGACAGCGGAAAACACCTTCAACATGCAGGAAGAAATGAACTATCTCTCCAGCAAAAATGCCTTTTAAGAATGATGATAAAATAAAGACATCTTCAAACATTCAAAAAACTGCAAGGATTTTCCCCCATGGGCCTTCGTTAGAGAGAATTCAAGCAGAAGAAAGTGCTTTTTAATGGAAGGCCAGATGAATAAGAAACAAAGATGAACAAACACAGAGGTGAATATTTGGGCAAAATTGATTATGTAGAAAAATAACATTTCATGGGGTTGTAAATTGTGTATGAGTTTACATTATCCATTAATAATACAGATCAGAAAAGGAGTGATCACATTTAAAATGGTTTAGGTTCTTGTGTTGTTTAAAATAAAGAGTAAAGCTTGCAATGAATCTCAGAATTCCTTATTAAAATTACTAGAGTAATGACTGAAGGAAGAAAAATAGGAATATAACTTCCAAATTAATAAAGGGAGAAAATGAAAAGAGGAAAAAGAACTTAATCCAAAAGAAATCAAGGATAGAAAAAGAAAGAATTGGTGGGACAATTTGAAAGCGCCTAATGTGTTGGCAGAAGTGAATCCAAATAGAACTATTATTACGATAGATACAAATAAACTTGTAAACTCTACAGTTAAAAAATAAAGATTGTCATATTAGATTAAAAAAAAATCTAGCTACGTGCTATTAACAATAGATATACCTAAGACATAAGGGCATAAAAAAATGGAACACCACTCACTAAAAGAAAGCTTATAGGTGTATCGATACAAGACCAATTGATTTTATTTATTTATTTTTTTTTTCAATTGATTTTCATATAAAACACTTTACTGGAGATTAAAAGTGCCACTTATAATGATAAACAGTTCAATTAACTAGGAATATATAATAATTAAAATGTTGTATGCACTTAATAATAGACCAATAAAACAACAATTGACAAAATTACAAAGAGATAAATTCACCAATGTTGGGAACTTTTAAGGTACCTCTCTCAGCAATTGTTAGATTAAGCAGATGAAAATTTAGGAAAAGTAGAGAATAGTTAAATAATAAAATCACTAAACCTTATATAAAGTTTCATATATATATATATAACAGTATATATGACTGTAGACATATATATAACTGTATAGACAACTGTATAATACAAATTCTTTTCAAGCACACTTGGACATTTATGAAAATGGACCGTGAACTGGATCATTCTCTGATCACAATGGCTTTAAGTTTGAATAAATAATCTCTAGATAATTAGAAAAGATCTAGGTTTGGAAATAAAAAACATACTTCCACATAATTCATGGGTCAAAGATTAAACTATAATGAAACTTATAAAATAATTGAATGAAGACAAAATACTAAATATCAAAACTTGAGCGATGCAGTTAAAATAGTATTTAGAGGGAAATTTATAGCCTCAAATGCTTATCTTAAGTGGAGGGACAAACAGGATTGTCTAGCAAATGGCTCTGGACATTCGTGTGATCTACAACAGATATTCCTGTGAGCAGGGGCTCTCCTTCTTCCAGCAACACAAATCCAACACCTCACTTGATCCCCGAGGCTAGCAGCTAGCGTTCCAAGACAATCCCCTGCATAGATAGTGTTTACTCTGGGTTTCTTGCTGCCTAAGCCCCAAGAGTGCATCCTCTGCAGCCATACTGCTTTTTCATGTCTGACTACAAAAAGATGGAGAAGCAGGCAGGTATCATGCCTCCCATAAAATGTAATCCATGGCATGTCCAGCAGCCCAGCTCAGGGCTGATAGAGCCCCTGTGAGGTTACGAGAGTACCAGGCACTGTGAGTCTTTTCTTACCAGCCTTGGACTTGAGAGATTCCTCAAAAAATCCCGTTCTTTATCCCACACAGATGGAATTGTGGTATTTGCCTTCTCCCTCTTTGCCATAACTCCACAAGAAGAAAGATGAAAACTGATGAGAACAAATTAAATGAGAGATTGTAAAGGAAAGGGAAATTGATCAGGATCACCACCCTCCAAAGGGCACTTAACGCTATGCAGCAATCACCCTCTGCTCACCCAGACCGTGATTCTCTGACTGTTCTAGAAAACGGTTCTGCACTTGCTTCTCCTCCTCAAATCTTCATCTCTTCCTCTTCATCTCTTCATCCCTCTCAGCTAATGACCTTCCTTCTTGTTAGGGGCTGAATTGTGTGTCCCCCACCCAAATTTGTGTGTTGAAATACTAACCCTTAGGACCTCAGAATGTGACTGCATTTGGAGACAGTGTCTTCAAAGAGGTGTTAAGGTTAAATGAGGTCCTATGGATGGGCCCTCATCCAATATGAATGGTGTCCTTATGAGAAGAGGAGATTGGGACACAGACACGCTGTGTGAAACCATCTATAGAAGCTGAGGAGAGAGGCCTCGGAAGGAACCTACCCTGCCGACACCTGGATCTCACCCTTGCAGTCTCCAGCACAATGAATTTCTGTTGTTTGAGCCACCGGATCATGTGGTACCTTATTCTGGTCACCTGAGCAAGCTCACACACTCCTTCTTTCACCAGGAAAATAGAAGTAACAAGAGGAGATATGCCATAAGATCCTGTCACCTCACCTGCCCACATCCCACACCTCTGCTTCTCTCCTGTGACTGTGGAAAACTTCCCGTGCTCCTGGTGGACCAGCTCCTCCCCCACTGTCTCTAGATCCTTCTCCTACTGAGGTCCCTCCCCCACTCCACATCCTCATTCTGGCCATTCTACCATCTTTCTCTTGCTTTATCAATTTTTCCTTAGTCACATCAGCATACAAATATCATGTTATTTTCCCATCTTATAAAGTGGTTCTTGAGCCCATTGTCTCTCCCTCCCCCGGCTACTGCCCACTCTCCCCTTCCCTTGTACAATAAAACTCATGGCAAGAGGTGTGTCCATACTCACTGTCTCTTAGCCAATCTCCCTCCTCCAATTTTCTCTCTGCCCAGGTTCCATTCTCTTTTTTAAAACTTTGTGTTGAGAAATATAATGCACATGCAAAGCACACAAAACACAAGTGTGTGCTTTATTAAATAACTATGAAAGGAAACGTCTGTGTGATTACTACTCGGGTTGAGAACCCCTCTGTTGCCTGTAATCTAGAAGACTAGGCATGTTATTTCTTCCCCGTGATGGACCCTCTCCCTGCCTTGGGATATTATTATCCTGAAGTTTGTAGTAGTAATTGTCTTCATTTTTCTTAGCACACTTATCATCTAGTATGTACCCATAAGAAATAAAGTTTAGTCTTTCCTGGTTTTGAAGATTATATGATACACATTCTTTGTGTCTTCTTTCACTCATTACGATGTTTGGAAGACTCATCCTTGTAGGAGTAGCTCATTGATTTTCATGGCTCTGCAGGAGCATTTCTCAAAGTGGGTGCCCAGAGCAGCCGCATCACTGTCACCGGAAGCCTTGTTGAAATGTAAATTCTTGGGTCCATCCCAGACCTATTGAATGAATCAGAAACTCTGGGGGTGGGGTCAACCTTCCCAGGAGATTCCAATGTATGCTAAAATTTGAGACTCATTACTAAACATTATTCCAGTTTATTTTTCCAGCCTACGGTTGATGAGCTTTTGCGTTATTTCCAGTTCTTTTGCTGTTATAAACATCACCACTATGAAAAGTCTTACACAGGGTTCCCACAGCACTTGTGCATGAGATTTGGGGGCAGGACTTTTGCTCCATCCATTTTCGCCTTTCCTGAGACATGCCAAGATGTTTTCTGAAGGGATTAGTATCAGCCTGGGTCTAAGCAGAAAACAAAAGACACACTCGATCCAGGTAAATGAGGAGAGTTTGATAACAGGGATGATATAACAGTGTCCTGAGAAAAAGCCGTGTTTTCACTAAACTAAAAAACCAGTGGAGCACGGATGTCCTTGGGATTGGTTGCAGTGAACATGTTATTCTTAGTTGCACCCAAATAATCTGTGATATTTTATCCATCAACAATGAGAAGTATTTTCATACATACCATTAGAGAAATTAGGCTACAAAAATTTTTGTGACAAAGTTAGTATTGGATACAAAAACAGACTTCAGGTTCCTGGTGTTTCCTTTCTGGGTTTTCTGCGGCCATTAATCAGACCCTTGAAATGTTGGCACCTTAGAAGACCTACTTTGTACATCAACCTAGTGCCTCAGAATGGGATTGAACTTTCTGTAAACGAGTCTTCTAATTTTTTTGTTACATTGTGTTCAGAATCTGTTGGAGATCTTTAATCAAAGTATTCATTAAACGGGTGTCAAGAATTTTGAGTTTTGAAATTTTAGCGAATTGTAATTATTAGAAACAATCCTTGCCAACAGGGAAACATTGAAATTCATCTCTACAAAAGCAAGGGAGGAGCTGAAGAAATTAAATGCTGAGCATTCCAATGTGTTAAGTTCTGATTTTCACATTCCATAATTGTTTTTGGAATATCTCAACACGTGGGAAGAATCTTTTGGTGAGCTTCCTAGTTTTAATTGGATAAATTTATATTCTGTACTGGAATGGGAGGAAATCAAGAAAGCCTACAATTTTGCAGTCTTTAAATTTGATGAAACACTCTAAAGAATAATAAACAAAATTTGAGGGAACATGTTTTGGCTTATGAAAATATTTGTCGTAGAACGGTAGCCTATTCTGTCAAAATTGAGTTAAAATGACAACCTATGGAGCTATTTGAGCTGGAATATTTATACATTCAATTAAAAAATAGAATTGAGGGACTTCCCTGGTGGCACAGTGGTTAAGAATCCGCCTGCCAATGCAGGGAACACGGGTTCGAGCCCTGGTCTGGGAAGATCCCACGTGGTGCGGAGCAACTACGCCCGTGCGCCACGGCTACTGAGCCTGAGCTCTAGAGCCCGTGAACCACAACTACTGAAGCCCGTGCACCTAGAGCCCGTGCTCCACAACAAAGAAGCCACCGCAATGAGAGGTCTGCGCACCGCTACGAAGAGTAGCCGCCCGCTCGCCGCAACTAGAGAAAGCCCGCAAGCAGCAACGAAGACCCAACACAGCCCAAAATAAATAAATAAACAAGTAAACAAATGAACAAATAAATAAATTTATTTTTAAAAATAGAATTGAGAATATCTTCCATTTACTAAAGTTTTTCTGAGTTTACCTGGTACCTTAGTACCCATAGGAAGAGGACTTTCTCAATTAAAATCTAGTCTACAAAGAGGAGTTGGTGGAAAATATCAACAGATTTAAATTTATCATCACAGAATGCAACTTTGAGTAAGACTGCAAGCGATTTTATGACAAAACAAAGAATAATAAGACCATACTGAAAATTTTTTTCTATTATGAGTAATGCTTCTGTGAACATTCATGTACAAATGTTCATGTAGACACGTGTTTTCAATTATCCTGGGCATATGCCTAGGAGTGGAATTGCTGGGTTATATAGAAACTCTATGTTTAGCTCTTTGAGAAATTGTTAAACGGTTTTACAATAGCTGCACCATTTTACATTCCCACCAGCTATGTATAAGAGTCCCAGGTTTTCTGCATCTTCACCAACATTTGTTATTGTCTGTCTTTTAGATTATAGCAATACTGGGGAATGTGAAGTGATATCTCATTATGGTTGTGATTAGCATTCTCCTAAAGGCTAATGATGTTTAGTATATTTTCATGTGCTTATGGGCCCTTTGTGTATCTTCTTGAGAGAAACGTCTATTCAAATACTTTGCTCATTTAAAAAACTTGGGTTATTTGTCTTTCTTATTATTGAGCTGTAAGAATTCTTTATATATTTTGGGTATTAGACCCTTATCAGATATATGATTTGCAAATATTTTCTCCCATCCTGTGGGTTATCTTTTCACTTTTTTGCCAGTGTCCTTTGAAACAAAAAGTTTTAAATTTTGGTGAAATTCAATTTACCTATTTTTTTCTTTTGTCACTTGTACTTTGGTGTCATATCAAAGAAACTGTTGTCGAATCGAAGCTCACAAAGAAAATCCCTAGGTTTTCCTCTAAGAGTTTTATAGTTTTAGCTCTTATATTTAGGTCTTTGATCCATTTGAGTTAATTTTTGTATAGGGTGTGAGGTAGGAGGTCTAACTTCATTCTTTGCTATGGATATCCAGTCTCAGAAAAGACTATTCTTTAGTCATTAAATTGCTATGGCACCCTCTTTCAAATAAATTGACTAAAGGTTAGGATTTATTTCTAGTCTTTCAATTCTATTCCATTCAACTATGCCAGATCATACATTCTTGATTACCATCGATTTGTAGATAAATATTGAAATTGAAGGCTCTGTTGTCAAGTACATATATGTGCATAATTGTTGTCTTGATGAATAGATCCTTTTATCATTACAAAATATCCTTCTTTTTCTCTAGTAACAATTTTTGTCTTGAAGTCTGTTCTGTCTGATATTAGTGTAGCCATTCCAGTGCTCTTTTTGTTAGTTTGAATGGTATATCATTTTCATTCTTTTAGTCAACTTACTTGTGTCTTTGAATCTAAAGTGTGCCTCTTGTGGATAGCATCAAATTGGGTCATTTAAAAAATCCATTTTGCCAATCTCGACCTTTCAAGTGGAATGTTTAATCCATTTACATTTAATGTATTATTGATGATGTAGGATTTACATCTGCCATTTTGTTATTTGTTTTCTATATGTCCTATTTTTTTTGTTCCTCTATTCCTCCATTACTGCCTTCTTTCATATAAAATAGATATTTGCTACTGTACTATTTTAATTCCCTTGTCATTTCTTTCACATATTTTTTGAATTATATTCTTAAGGTTGTCCTGAGGATTACAATTAACATCCTAACTTATAAAAATCTAGTTTGGATTAATACCAACTTCATTTCAACCGTTTAGAAAACTTTACTTCTAAATAGCTCCATCTCCTCCTTACCGCCTTTGTGCTATTATTGTCAGGCAAATTACATTTTAAAAAATAAATTTATTTATTTATTTCATTTTATTTATTTTTGGCTGTGTTGGGTCTTCGTTGCTGCACGCGGGCTTTCTCTAGTTGCAGCGAGTGGGGGCTACTCCTCAGTGCAGTGCGCGGGCTTCTCATTGCGGTGGCTTCTCTTGTTGTGGAGCACAGGCTCTAGGCACGTGAGCTTCAGTAGTTGTGGCACGTGGGCTCAGTAGTTGTGGTGCACGGGCTTAGTTGCTCCGTGGCATGTGGTGTCTTCCCGGACCAGGGCTCGAACCCGTGTCCCCTGCATTGGCAGGTGGATTCTTAACCACTGCACCACCAGGGAAGTCCCTACATTTTAAATATATTGTATGCTCATTAGTATAGATTTGTAATTGTTGCTTTACACAGTTGTCTTTTAAATAATACAGGAGAAAATAGAGTTACAAACAAAAATACACTTATACTGTCTTTTTTATTTACCTATGTTGGTACCTTTACTGGGGCTCTTTATCTTTCACATGAATTCCAGTTACTGCCTAATGTCCTTTCATTTTAGTCTGAAGGACCTCTCTTTATTATTTTTTGTAGGGTCAGCCTGCTAGTGATGAATTCTCTCCAGTTTTATTTACCTGGAAATGTCTTAATTTTCCCTGCCCAGCCACTCCGCGGCATGTGGGATCCTCCCATACCGGGGCGCGAACCCGGTTCCCCTGCATTGGCTGGCGGACGCGCAACCACTGTGCCACCAGGGAAGCCCTTCCCTACATTTTTGAAAGAGAGTTTTGCTGGGTAAAGAATTCTTCATTGGTAGTCTTTTGCTTTCAGCACTTTAAATCTATCTTCCCATTGCCTTCTGGCTCCCATGGTTTCTGATGAGAAACAAGCTGTTAATTTTATTGATGACACCTTATATAAATCACTTTCTTCTCTCTTGCTGCTTTTGAAATTTTCTCTTTGTCTTTCAAGAGTGTGATGATGAGGTGTCTAGGTGTTTGAGTGTATCCTACTCGGAGTTTGTTGAGCTTCTTGGATGTGCGGATTAATGTATGCCATCCAATTTGGGGAAATATTTTGATTTCTCTGATACCATCCCTGGCAGGGGGTGGGGTGGGGAACCTCATTTTAGCTTGTCAAGGGTGGAAGTCTAGGCTCCCTACTTAGCCTTTGCTGGCATGAATGGTGATGGGGTCACTGATTTTTCTGCAGCATTTGGCTGGAGTAGACTGGTTATTGTCTAAGTATTCCATCTTCATAGGCTATCTCTTTCCTCATTCTTTGGCTTGAGAGGGCAGGGTTTTTGGAGGAGCTTTTTTTTTTTGTATGCCTCTTCCAGGTTGCCAGCTTCTTTGGCTGCAAATCTGAGCTATATGATACAAAAGAATACCCAAGGAACCCACCACTGTGTCATTCCTTGGATCCCGAGAAACCTAGCCAGTCTGCCTGTTTTCTTCCACCTTTTTGAGTCTTTTTTTTTTTTAGTTGTTTTCAGTTGTGCTTTGCTGAAAGAATAGGGAAGCATGAAACCACTCCATCTTCCCAGAAATGGAAATTTACTATATTTCTTTTTAGAAGGTACTTTTTCATAGCCACCTTATCTTGTTACATTTCTGCTTCCCCCACCCCCATTATCGGTTCTTTTCACAAATGTTATTCCTTCATTAATCTCATTGGGCATCCTGAAAATGCCTACTTAAAGTCTTTTTTTTTCCAGACTGTTCTATTATTTTAATTTCATCTGGAGTTAATTCATATTATGATTATTGATTTTGCTGGCCATTATTCTTAGCATTAGATGTCTTCATGGGCTTCAGAGTTTTGATTTTTAGGCTCAATATTGGCTAAAAGGGTATCTTTCACTTTCTTTCCCTCTTTGTGTACTCAACCCCCCTCCATCTTGGGGCCCCTTCTCCCCATGGTCTAGCGGTTTGGGGTCACTCCAGTTATGCCTGGTCTGCAGTACAGAAACGTGTTTTATATTGGTGGTTCACAATTCCTGGCCCTCTGGGGTCTACTTGTCAGCCCGGGGGTTATGAGATTAATGATATTGGATGTTCTCCCTTGTCCTAGGGCCACACCTTCACAGAAGGTGTTGCCCCATGAAATGGTTGAAGAGATTTTTCAGACTCCTCTTTGACCTAGGGGTGAGCACTCTCTCCCCTCATTTCAAATAGGAATCCTGGCTCTGTTTCCAGCCTTGTGTCCTCATTATGCCTTGGGATCCAGAGTCCAGCAAGCCCATGGCTTTGTCCATACTTAGCAGTTTGTGTTTCTGGACCACAGTGGAGTTTATATTGCTTCTGAGCCCAGCCAGATCCTCTCAACACTTTACTGTATAGTTTATTGTTGTGTGTTTGCGGCAGAGAGCAGCACCTCACGGCCTGAATCATAGCATTATCTGGATCTGAAGCCAAATACTCTGTTTTTCTTATTTTAATATTTATTTTCATCTTTATTTAGCTCTATTTTATGCAATGCCACTTTGGATCCTGTTTGAGATAGGTGAAATACAAATAAATTATATATTTCTTCAAGTTTATGTTTCATCATTTCTCAAATCAAGGCGCACCTCGTATTAAATGCATCTGAGAATTTAAGATGTATGGTGTCAACCACACCTGGAAATGCAGCAGACACTTCACTCATAGGCACAGCATCCAGTAACCTGTGGAGGTGCAGTCCAGGCACTGAGAGCAGGAAAACCGGTGGGGTGACTCACAGGAGTGGATTCCTCTGTGTGTTTGGAAAAAGTGGGAGGGGTAGAGGGGTACAGGACAATTTCTGCATTTGAAGTCACCGACCTCAGTCAAGATGAATGCAGCTCCTGCCCCCTCGTGAGGTGGGAGAACTCACAGAAGCAGTTTAAGGAAGCATTGTCTCCTTCCTTTCCCCTCTTGCTTTATGTACTAGATATTTTCAGCTGGTCACAAAAGGTGCACTTTTTGTCACACTGGGGTACACACAGTTGTGGGCACAGCTAGACTATCTTTTCCAAGTACTGACACCCTCATGTTCCAATTCCCATTTTATAGAAGCAAAAACTGTAAAGGCATGAGTGAAGCTGACTCTGCCCAGGCCTGCCAGAGGGGTGCAAGTGGCTGCCAGCAGTTCAGCCTCCTTGAAGACGGTGTCCTTGAAAGACTGGCAACGGTGGGCATCTTTTCTCTCCATCCATGCTTCATCCTGGAATTGACCATTTAGAAGTAGCTCAGCAAGGTCAAGTGGGAAAGGCATCCAGATCCTGAGTCAAATAGCTCATACACTTTGGCCCAGTAATTTCACTCCTGGGCAATTACCCTGTCAAAGCTGGCAGAGGAAGGGGCTGGGATTCAGACACAAGTGAGGTTTATAAAATTTCCACATGTAAAATAAGATGGAACTCTATCAAAAGGGGCATATTAAATGAACTGGGTACACGATTTCATTGGAACATAGGCAGTGATTGAAAACTATGCTTTTGAAATAGCTTGAATGGAAAATGCTCAAATTCAGTGTGCTATTAAGGTCGCAAAACATGTCATAAGGTACAACAATTAATATATATTTATTTAATTATTTATGGCCGCGCTACGCAGCTTGTGGAATCTTAATTCCCCCAAAAGGGATCCAACCCGTGCCTCCTGCAGCGAAAGCATGGAGTCCTCACCACTGGACCGCCTGGGAATTCCCAATAATTAATATTTTGTAATAGAATATATCATAGAAAAGTGACTGGACGGAAGTAGAGAAATATCACTATTTGTTCTCGCAGGTGGAGGGACTCTGAATATAAACTTTTTCAAAAAAGACTTCTCGGATATCAAAATTTTCTACAGTGAATATACACTACATTGAACTTGTATTGAATTTACTGTACGTAAAGCAAACTTCGTTAAAAAAAATTACAACCTATACAAAAAGAGCTTTACTAGCAGTCTTAGAAAGAATTTAAAAGGAAGGAAAACACCTATCATAATAATAAAATCAGTCATCACTGACTGGCTGCTGAGGACGGGCACAGAGCAGTTGCCCGGGAGGCGGGGCGGGGCGCGCCATTTCCGGGGCGGGGCCTCGGCCGCGCGCGAGCTGGTGGTCTCCATGGCAACCAGCGGGGCCCGAGCGAGGCGAGCCTGGAGCCGCCACCGCCGCCGCGCAGGCGCACCCCTGCCGCTCAGCCACCAGCCCTCCGCCGCGACCCCGGCCCCGGTCCCAGCTCGGCTTGTGCTCCCGCCAGAGGCTGCCCGCGCCTGCCTCCTGCCGCCGCCGCTCCGGCCTGACCTGACCGGGAAGCAGTTCCGGCGGGCCGCCGCCGCCCTCCATGGCAACCAGCGGGGCCCGAGCGAGGCGAGCCTGGAGCCGCCACCGCCGCCGCGCAGGCGCACCCCTGCCGCTCAGCCACCAGCCCTCCGCCGCGACCCCGGCCCCGGTCCCAGCTCGGCTTGTGCTCCCGCCAGAGGCTGCCCGCGCCTGCCTCCTGCCGCCGCCGCTCCGGCCTGACCTGACCGGGAAGCAGTTCCCGCGGGCCGCCGCCGCCGCCGCCGCCGCCGTGACTCATCTGCCTGCCCGCATTCCCCGATCGGGCCATCTTGGTGGCGGCCGGCGCGGCACACGGAGCCGCGGAGGAAGCCGCGGAGACCCAGGTACGCGCCCGCCGCCCGCCCCAGGCCCCGGCGCCGCCGCGGGTGCATCGGCCCTTTGTTCTGCCCCAGGTGGGCGCCGGGCCCAGCGTAGGGAGGGGGCCTCGGCGGGGGCGCCCGCCTCGCCGCGCGCTCTTTGCTCCTCCCACGCCGCGTCCCTTACTTCTAACCCCCGTTTCCGCAGTCGAAACCTTTTTTAAACCATGTTTTCATCCTTCAGGGCCCAGAACAAGTCCACCCTCCTGTGCAGCCCGCCATGGCCTTGTGAGGGCGGCGATCAAGGAGCCACCTCCGGAGCTGGGGATCCCCAAGGGTCTGCGCCCCCTGCCTGGTCTGGCTGTGCTCATCTCTCGGTCCGTCTGCGCTGCCTTCTTGTTTGGGCTTCTCAGCCACGCTGGGTCTTGAGCCCTACCCTTTCCTTGGTTCCTCTCTGGGTCTACCCAATTTTAGCATCGCAGGTGCTCGGGTTCTGGGATACCCAAACCCCCTTCTCCCGCTTCATCAGTCTCAGCCTTTGGCCGACCTCTGGCCACCATGGTTCAACCCCAGACGGCAAAAGCTGAAAGCCCAGCCTCTGCAGCTTCTACCAATGCCCAAATGGATGACGTCATCGACACCCTGACCTCCCTGCGCCTCACCAACTCCGCGCTGAGGCGGGAGGCCTCGACCCTGCGGGCAGAGAAGGCCAACCTCACCAACATGCTGGAGAGCGTGATGGCGGAGCTGACCTTGTTACGCACCCGGGCTCGGATTCCCGGGGCCCTGCAGATCACCCCACCCATCTCGGCCATTACGTCCAATGGGACCCGGCCCATGACAACGCCTCCAACCTCTCTGCCCGAGCCCTTTTCCGGAGACCCTGGCCAGCTGGCGGGGTTCCTGATGCAGATGGACAGATTCATGATCTTCCAGGCCTCGCGCTTTCCCGGAGAGGCCGAGCGAGTGGCGTTCCTCGTGTCCCGGCTGACCGGGGAGGCGGAGAAGTGGGCGATCCCCCACATGCAACCCGACAGCCCCTTGCGAAACAACTATCAGGGATTCCTGGCCGAGTTGCGGAGAACCTACAAGTCTCCGCTGCGGCACGCCCGGCGCGCCCAGATCAGAAAGACTTCGGCCTCGAATCGAGCCGTGCGGGAACGGCAGTCGCTCTGCCGCCAGCTGGCCGCCACGGGCACGGTGCCCTGCCCTGTGCACCCAGCCTCCAACGGGACCAGTCCAGCCCCGGCCCTGCCCACCAGAGCTCGGAACCTTTAGGAATCGGCCACCACCCTGGTCCGTCTGCCACCACCCAGGTAGCATACCCCCTTTGCTGCGTAGAAGAAATGTCCGTACCACAGCATCGCCCTTGTTTGAAGACATCCCTTCCTGCCTTTCTTGTTCCATAAGGACATCTGTCATTGCTCCTGGGCGCCCTGTGACGCACCTTGCTTCCTGGTATTACGTGCTAGCTTGGGACCTCCACTGCATGTTTCCCTTCTCTCGCTTGCAATTCCAGCTCTTCTAGTGACCACAGCTCTGCTGCTGGGTCACGCTGACCCCGCAACACGCTTTGGACCATTTGGGCTGACCTTTCCCAGCCTGACCAGGTTCACAGACGCTCCTCTTCCACTCTCTGCCGGCCCCACGGCAGCTCCCCACCTGGTTGCCCTGTTCTCAGGAGTGAGCTTGCTGATGACAGAAAGAAGCCCTTTTGGCCAGGCGGGTGGCTTGATGGGGGTACCTGGAGAGGAGAGCCTGGCATCCTGCCCGTAGGTGGTTGCCAGCCCTGCCAGGGCCCAGTGTAGCAGGCAGGGGCCTCGTCTCTGCCGTCAGAGGCCAAGGATCACAGCTGGGAGTGTGGTTCCAGCATTTCCGGGGGGCCAGCTTCACCCTGCTCATGAGTATGCAGTCACTGGGCCCCATTGCTGCCACTGGGAAAGACTGATAATGCGGCCTTAAGGGGGAGCGCCCGGAGGCTGCACCCCCATCAATGCCGGGCTTTAGCTGCCAGTGTTCTGATAGCGCCAGGATTGGGGGGTATCCGGAACTCGCCTGCTAGGAAGGTCGTTTTGACTTGGGATCACTGGGCATTTCCTTCAGGCCTCCACAGGCAGCACATACATGTCCGTCCCTGCCTGAGACCCCTAGCAGGCTGAGGGTGGCATCTAGAGGCTCACTCTGCTGCCCTGGACCCCCTGTGGGAATCAGCGGTGGTGTCCCCCCGTGGGAATCAGCAGTCCCCCCTCCTCTTTGTCCCCTGGCACTCGGTGGTGCGCTTGTCTAGCTTGAGACCTGTTCCCTTCTCCCTGCAGGGGACATGTGGCCTTCACCTCAGCCCCTTGAGCCACACACACGGTCTCTAGGTCTCCAAAGCCTCTGTGTAGCGTGTCCTCCCCAGGCCTGGGCTGTCCATCAGACGTCCAGCCTTTGTCCCAGAAAACATAGACTCAGGGCTGGAGACCCAACTCCTCTGGGGTGCATCACTGAACCCTTAAGGAGAGAGGGTGTCTGCCTCTGCAGCCCCGGCCAAGGCCTGGCTGGCATTTGCAAGGGAAAAGAGCTGCGGACTGCCTCGGTCCCGACGCGGTGACAGTGCAGAGCTGGTGCCCGTGTTCTGATTCTGAGGGACAAACCTGTGCCTCTCGGTGGTGGGTGGCCTCGTGCTTCCTCACGGGGGACGCCCAGAGTCACTTTCTAAATGAGTCTTGGCCAAGCCCTTTGGACTGTGATGCTCCCGCCATGTTTCAATGCCAAATGAACCGCATTTCCATGACCACCCGGGCGGTGGGAGATGGGCTGTCTTACCTTGGGTTCATCTGCCCCTGTGCTGCTGGTCCTGGCCTGACTGCAGGAGGACAGCCTCTGTGCAGCCCTGCAGGCCTACGTCTTGGGACCCCCCCAGAGGTTGGCTCCCAGGGCCCATCCGCTCTTCCTAAGAGTTTCGATGATGCGGGGGAAAGTGACTGCGTTCCCGAAGCAACCACCGCCTACAAGGTCAAGGGTGATCAGTGGTTGCTGGGGTTCGTGGACCACTGCTGCCCACTCATCATCAACTCTGTTAGCCCAGTTGCCCTGCTGAACCACTGCCTGAACACAGGCTTCAGGCCCCCCTGGATTCCAGCCAAGGCTGTTCAGGCGGGACCATGGCACTCATTAAGCGAGAAGCGGGGGAGGTCACGCAGCGGGCCGCTCTTCTGCGGGGCGGGCCCTCCGGTGGGGGGTTGGCCAGACCACCTGCACTGCCTGCTCTGTTCTCTTCTGCCTGCCTGCCAGGTGGAGGTGCCCACAGCCGAAGGGGTACAATGACACCCGGGGAAAAGGAGGCCTGCCGGGGTAACTGACACCTTGAAGGTTTCCCCGTGGCCCGGCCCAGCCAGGGTAGGAGACCCAGGACGGGAGCAGGGCAGGAGCTGCTTGCCAACCCCCGGCTGTGCCCGAGTGGCGTTAGAAGGCCTGCTGTGTTTGCATTCGCGCTGCATTTCAGCTGCTGCGCGTAGCCCGGCCCGAGCCGCGAGGCAAGGCTGGCCGTGCTGCCTGCCTGCGCCCGTGGCCGGCCCTCTGCGTATGGGCCGGCGTGCCCAGCCTGGGCTGCTGCTGCAGGTTCGCCTGGGTTGGCGCTCACGGTTACGGGCTGGGGACTGGTGCTGCTGGACGTCTGCGACCTTCTCGATCGCTTCCTCAACCTCGGAAACCGGAGTAGATGCGAGGCTTGGGGTTGGACTTGGAAGCAGCCCCACGTTGGGAGCCCCTGGTGGCTCTAGGGGAAGACACGCTAGTCCCCAGCTAGAGAGGATGAGCCCCAAGCTCCACGCGGTGCAGAGCGAGAGCAAGCGACTGGGAGGGTCAAGCTGGAGAAGGCAGCGGGGGGAGGGGAGCTGCTTTGTACATACTTGGGGTTCATAATTTCTCTAAATTTAAGAGCACAGGTGTTGATTTAGTAAAGGGACAGGCAGTTAGTAGTGTTAAGCAGCGCATGTGAGGGAAAGTTTGATGTTTTTCCTGGTGTTGACATTATTTGGACTACGTTGCGTCTGTCTTCTGGTCTCCGTGGTACCCCATCTGGTAAGGAAGCCTCATGGCGTAACCGGGCATCGTTCGAGATCAGATTGGGAAGAAGGGGTGACCTCTGGCCTACTGTATAGTGTGACCTTGGGATTGACTTAATGTCCTGAAGCGTTTCGGTGACTTCGAGGAAAAAGCCAAGACCCATCTCACTGGTCCCAGGTGAGTATATAATGAGGAAGTCATGACACGGAGCCCAGAAGTACCCCGTGAAGATGCAGGTAAGATGCACAAGCTGCTGTCGTCAAGAGGGACAGAACTGCCTGCTGGACCGTGACCCTGGCAGTTGGGCCTTTAGGAGGAGGAACAAATGTGGGGAGAGCTGGGCAGGTACTCGGGTTACCTTAAGGGAGCAGCCGCGTGACTGTGAACGAGCACGCACACCGGGGCCAGCTACCAGGGCTGGGGTTTGGGCGGGAAGAGGGGAGAGATCTTAGCAGCCATCCCTACCATCTTGCGACCAGAGCTGTAAGCCTGAGCTCCCCCCTGCTCGGAAAGCCTTAGGTTAGGGGCTTAGAGATGAAGACACAGATGAGGCTCTGGAGAAGGCAACACGGCACCGATTGTTGGGCCGGCGGCAAAAGCTTGCCCGAGTGGGGAGAGGGCTGGGGTTTAGGATGGTTCCATCACCCACCAGGTGTGGACAGAGCTGACGACTGGTGTGGCCTCGGGCTCCCAACGTGGGGTGTGGCCGCTGGCAGAGCACGGATGCAGTAAAGGGGGTTGGGTAACACCAGCTTCTGCTGCGACATCAGTAACTCCTTTGCATAACCCAGTAACAATGTCCTGGTTGTTTTCGTTATCAGAGCCAACCTACACATCATAGAAATTTTGGAAGATAAAGTAGTAGAAAGAAGCACAATTTTAACACTTTGGTGTTTCTCCTAGTCTCTCCCCGCCCCCTGCCCCCCATGGTTTCTCTGCTTTTTGTTTTAACGTAGTTGTGATACTACCTACGGTAACGAGACAATATCGTGTATTTTCATTTACGTCACGGGCATTTCCCCGTGTTGTTTCTAATTTTATGTTGAAAGGCCGCGTACTCCTCCGTCAAGCAGTGCCAATGGTGGCTCACCCATGCTCTTACTAATTTTTCACCATTAGAAATTGATGACTATCTTTGCGCATAAAGTTTTCCCCAATGTCAAGTTATTTCCTTAGGGTAGATTCCCAGAGGTGGGATTTATTGAGTTAAAGAATATGAAATCCTGTGAGGCCATGATTGTACACTGACAGATGGTCTCCAGAAATGTTGGTATCCATTTACACCGCCACCAGCAAAGATAAATGTGCTCATTTTACCATCTTGCCCGTCCTGAGTATTCTCATCTGGCCAAACACTTGCTAATCTGATCGTGACAAAAATGGCATTGTATTTTAGTTTGCACTTTTTCGATTTCTGGCGAAGTAGAACATCTTTCCGTGTCAAGCAGTTGTATTTCTTTTGTGGATTGTCGGTGTCCTCTGCTCTTATCTACTGGGGGTCTGATAAATTTGTACGAGCTCGTTATATATTAAAGATATTAACCTGCTGTGTGTCATGCTCGTTGCACATGTTTCTACCTTTTCACTTTTTTGTGTGTTTTACTGAACGTTTAACTTGATACGTAGCTGATCCATTCCCTCACTTGGCCCTGTGCCCACCAGACCCTTAACACAAGGCAGGCACATATATTTGTCCCCTTTGTTCACGGCTGTGCCACTGCACTGGTAGCCATGGCTGACGCACAGTAGGTACTCCACAAACGTTTGTGAGGCTGGCGTGGATGGATGTGCCGGGCATCCGTGGTGCGTCACACAGACCACCCCCGCCCCCGAAGTGCTTGTGGGCCAAGAACAGTTCACAGACCTTTTGGTCCCAGAATCCCTCTGCACCATTAAAAATCCTTTAGGACCCCAAAGAGCTTCTGCTAATGTAGATTTTGCTTATCGATATTTACCATGTTACAAATTAAAACGGAGAATGTTTCAAAACGCTATTTTGAAAATAAACTCATTACCTGACAACAGGAATAGCATATTTTAAAGAAAACTATTTTCTAAAAAAAATTCAGTGAGAAGAGTGGCATTCTTTCATCATTTTGCAAATTTCTTTAATGTCTGGCTTAATATCAATAGAAGACACCTGGGACCTCAGACCTTCCCCTGTACTTCATCTTTTGCAAGATCACACATCACGTAGCCGCTGAAAAATTCCACCGTACGCTCAGGAGACGGCAAGAGTGGAAAAGACCCAGGATATTTTAGTAGTATTACGAAAACAGGAATACCTTCCAGAGCCGGAAAGGGTCCTGCCCACTTTGAGATCCCCTGGTCTGAGAAGAGACAAGAGCAGTCTGTGCTGCAAACGCCTCCATCTGTCCTCTGTGGTTTCCCTTCACTGCTTTAAACTGAAGGTCTTTGTTTCCCTCTAGAATTAATAAAGGCACTTCTGGCATTAGTTTGGCTTGTAGTGTGAGGTGAGGCTCCAACTTGACTTTTCCCCAGTTTTTTTCTTTATACATTTATTTTATTTATTGATTTTTGGCTCGTTGGGTCTTCGTTGCTGCGCGCGGGCTTTCTCTAGTTGCGGCGAGCGGGGGCTACTCTTTGTTGCGGTGTGTGGGCTTCTCATTGCGGTGGCTTCTCTTGTGGAGCGTGGGCTCTGGGGCGCGCGGGCTTCCGTGGTTGTGGCACGTGGGCTCAGTAGTTGTGGCACACGGGCTTAGTTGCTCCGCGGCATGTGGGATCTTCCCGGACCAGGGCTCGAACCCGTGTCCCCTGGATTGGCAGGCGGATTCTTAACCACTGCGCCACCAGGGAAGCCTTCCCCAGTGTTTAAACCCGAGATCACCTACTGACTTCCTTCTGCCCCTCATCCATGTGTTTCCCCCGGCGCATCTGAAAATCTCATCTTTTGTGGCGCCGACGTTCCCAGTATCTGGTGATCCATCTATTTCCCCCAGAACTTCCCTTTTAAAAATGATTTCGGGCTTATATTTTGCATTCCTAATAGGGAGTCTTCCCCTTCAGGTTTTCTTAGCTGTTCTCACCAGATGAACATAAAAGTTAATTCTAAATTTTGCCCCGAATCCCAGTGCAGTCGCAGGGCTGGCAACTTGTGCGCAGGCCAGAGCCCTGGAGGGTGAGGCGGCCGCTGCTTCGTGCCCACGCAAGGCCTTGCCCCTGGGGTTTCAACCAACGTTCCCCTACGACTGGTGGCTGGTCTGCGATCAGGGGTGAAAATCTGTGTCCCAACTGGCTAGCCTGCTGCCTAGTCAGGGTCTTCTGCTTGGAGAAGTCTAGAGTGCACACGATGGCTGGCCCCGGACGGCTGGTCCTAAGAGGTTTACAAGGGCCTCGCTGTGTCTTTCAAAAGTCCTTGCCTGGGTTCCAGAACATCTGGACGTAGCTGGGAGTCCTCTGGATTCCAAACGGTATTGTGTCCCCAGAAACCTGCTGGGCACGCTTCAAGCACCACATTTTAAATCAGTAGAGGTTGGGTCTTCGTTGCTGCGCGCGGGCTTTCTCTAGTTGCGGCGAGCGGGGGCTACTCTTTGTTGCGGTGTGTGGGCTTCTCATTGCGGTGGCTTCTCTTGTGGAGCGTGGGCTCTGGGGCGCGCGGGCTTCCGTGGTTGTGGCACGTGGGCTCAGTAGTTGTGGCACACGGGCTTAGTTGCTCCGCGGCATGTGGGATCTTCCCGGACCAGGGCTCGAACCCGTGTCCCCTGGATTGGCAGGCGGATTCTTAACCACTGCGCCACCAGGGAAGCCTTCCCCAGTGTTTAAACCCGAGATCACCTACTGACTTCCTTCTGCCCCTCATCCATGTGTTTCCCCCGGCGCATCTGAAAATCTCATCTTTTGTGGCGCCGACGTTCCCAGTATCTGGTGATCCATCTATTTCCCCCAGAACTTCCCTTTTAAAAATGATTTCGGGCTTATATTTTGCATTCCTAATAGGGAGTCTTCCCCTTCAGGTTTTCTTAGCTGTTCTCACCAGATGAACATAAAAGTTAATTCTAAATTTTGCCCCGAATCCCAGTGCAGTCGCAGGGCTGGCAACTTGTGCGCAGGCCAGAGCCCTGGAGGGTGAGGCGGCCGCTGCTTCGTGCCCACGCAAGGCCTTGCCCCTGGGGTTTCAACCAACGTTCCCCTACGACTGGTGGCTGGTCTGCGATCAGGGGTGAAAATCTGTGTCCCAACTGGCTAGCCTGCTGCCTAGTCAGGGTCTTCTGCTTGGAGAAGTCTAGAGTGCACACGATGGCTGGCCCCGGACGGCTGGTCCTAAGAGGTTTACAAGGGCCTCTCGCTGTGTCTTTCAAAAGTCCTTGCCTGGGTTCCAGAACATCTGGACGTAGCTGGGAGTCCTCTGGATTCCAAACGGTATTGTGTCCCCAGAAACCTGCTGGGCACGCTTCAAGCACCACATTTTAAATCAGTAGAGACTGCTGACTGTCTCAGATCATATCTGAGCAATTTCAAAGACAGGAGGCTCATGGGGCCTGCCCGTGAGTTTCCAGTGGCCACCTCGGGCTCTGGGCATCTGCTAAAGCCTCTTCCTTGTCAAGAAAAGTTAACTTCTAGGCATACACCATAGCGGGGTATCGAGCTGGGCTTTTCCTGTTGTAGCCGAGACCCACATGTGAGAATGAAAGCCTGTACTCTGAACTTTGACAGCTGCTGACGATCCGTCAGTCCCCGCACTTGGAGGGATGTCTTAGCTCTGTCAGTCTACCAGCACCCAACGGTTGCATAGGCTGGCTGGTTCTTTACCGAACCTGTTTTCTCCTCTTTCTGGGCAAAAAGCTATAGACTACGTTCCCCAGCCTCCTTTCCAACCTGGTGGGGCTCAATGATGGAATCCTAACCAGTGGAATGCGGGCCAGAGGGATGCTCCGTGTTCTCGCCCCTTCAACCATTTGATCCACGCTGATAGTCCAGGTGACCTTGGAAAACACAGAGTGAAGACGGCAGATCCATACAACAGAGGCCCCGAGCCACAGTCTGTGGGAGAGCTGCCAGACTCCCCCACGGGCCTGGGGCACTGGGCATGACTGGGGCTCGGCTCCCAGCGGTGAGCAGGGGGTGGGGGAGTGGCGGCGGCCCCAGGAGGAGTGAGCCCCCGCGGTTGCTACAGCCTTTCCGGGAGCCCTATGTCCTCTTTCCTCGAGTGGCCCTGACACGAGCATCGATGTGGCCCGGCGAGGGAAGGGCAAAGTCCAGTCAAGAGAAGGCCTCTTAGCCCCTCCAAAGCCACCAGGGTCACAAAGAGCTCCGGCCAACCCTGGGGAGAGGGGATGAGACACGCCCCAAATTGTTTGAGCCAAACATTCTTTAGAAGCAAACAGGGCTTAGTCTTAACAAGAGACTGTTCTACACACAAAAATGACAAGAAAACCTTCTAATGTGGCCAAGATATCATTAAGGGACCTCCTCCCTAGTGGGAGGGGGTTTGACAGATCCCACTGGATTGGGGTTTGGAAGAAATGAAAGTTTTTCTATTTCTATTCCTCACGAGTGGAGATGCTTCAATAAACCAGTGACACTTAATTCACTTAAATGATGAAACCCCCCACGAAGCTATGAAATAACAAAACAGGAAAAGCAGAGACAACTCTGGTAGTCTCAGTCTTAAAGGAGCTTTAGGGCATAAAAAGCAGTGCGTCCGAGCGATGCTGCTCTTAGCACGCCGACTGCCCAGAGGGCTTTAGAAGAACCTTTGGAATCTGCGTGAGAAAAGGACCACAGTAACACACAGCTGTGCACCTGCTGTCTGCCAGACATGGTTCTAGAAACCGAAGATGTAAGGGTGAGCAAGACAGAGACTTTGCCCTTGTGGAGTCCTCCTTCTTCCAGGAGAAGAGAATGATAAGCCCACGTGTATCTCATACAAGGGAGGAGGGTGGATGGGGTCCAAGAAGATCTCTCCAAGGGCTTGATACGGAGCAAAGCCCCCAAGGAAATGAGTGAAGTGGGCTTCGGCTCAAGCCTGACTGTGGTCCCAAAGAGGAAAAGTTATTCAAATCTGTGTTTAGTCTTAAAATCGATAGTGCCTTAGACTCAAGGAAGTATTTTTTTTCAGATTTGAGATGACACTGAATGTATAATTTTCTGTTCTCCCTAAAACTGACTTAATATGATACACATGCTATCATGTTGTTAAAAAGTTTATTTGAAAATAAGCTAACGATTTCATAATATTTCCCTACATGGAGGTATATAACTTGCGTAGCTGTTCTTCCCCGGGCTGGCTTCGTTTTTAAAAAATCAGGATATAATTTACACCCAGTGAAGTGAGCCGAACTTAAGTGCATACTTCAACGTGCTTTGACAGACGTATGCACCCGTGTCACATACCCCAAATCAAGACGTAGAACATTCCCATCACTCCAAAAATTTCCCTTGTGCCTTCAGCCTCTCCCCACCGCTGCCAGGCAACTGCTGTTTTAATATCTATGCCCATAGATTAGCTTTGACTCTTCTGGAACTTCATATCGATGGATTCACGAAGTGTGCACTCCTTTGTATTTAAGCTTCTTTTGCCGCTATGATGTTTTGAGATCCATCCGTGTTGGTGTATGTATTAGTAGTTCATTACTTATTATTGCTGATTAAAGGTCCACTTCATTCTGTAGACAGACCCTAGCTGTTTTGCCATTCATCTGTTAATGGACATCTAGGCTACTTCCAGGTGGAGCAAACACAAAGTTGCTAGGGACGTCCCCAGAAAAGTCTTTTTGTGCACATATGTTTGCATTTCTCTTGGGTAAATACAAGGAGCTGAATTGATGGGTCATAGGTCAACTGTATAACCTTATAAGAAACGGCCAAACTGCCTTCCAGGGTGGATGCACCGTCTCACGTCCGTGGTTGTGTGTGTGAGTTCACGCTGGTCCAGCTTCCTCTCTTCCCTTGCTGTTGTCAGTCATTTTCATTTCAGCCGTTCTGGTGGGCGGGTAGCAGTATCCCATGATGGTTTTACTTTACGTTTCTCTGATTTCTAATGATTCTGAGCCTTTTTTTTTTTTTTTTTTTTTTGCTAACCGTTAATTTATCTTCTCTCCCCCCGCCCCGATGTTTTATGAAAAATATCAAACACACATAAAAGTTGAAAAAAACTGTATCATGAACATCCGTACATCCACCAACTACATTCTACAATGAACATTTTGCTAAATTTGCTTTATTGCATAAGCATCCATCCTTCCATCCATCCTCAATATGTCTTACTTTTAATGCATAGGGCAGTAAGCGAAAGATATCAGTAGACTTTCCCTCTAAGCACTTAGCATGCATACCACTAACTAGACTTCCACATTTGTTTACAGTTCTTCTTTTTATTGGCAGAAAGGGGATTAATTCACATACAGTGAAACCATCTGGGGAGTTTTGAAAAATGCATCCGCCACTGTCACGCAAGCCCCTCTCAAGATACAGAACATCACCGCACAGAAAATTCCCTAGTGCCCCTCCCAGTCCTAAATACTTTTGCCAGTCCCCAAGACACAAAAATATTCTGTAATTCCTTCTAAAAAATTATAATTTAAACTTTTAAAAAGATTTTATTGAAAAATAGTTGATTTACAAAGTTGTGTTAGTTTCAGGTATACAGCAAGGTGATTCGGTTATACATATATGAATAGCTATTCTTTTTTAGATTCTTCCAGTATTAACTTTTACATGTAGGTTTCTGATTCATCTCAAAAAAGTACTTTGTGGATGATATGAGATGGGGTTGAAATTTGTTTTCTTCCCATATGGGCATTCAGTCGCGTTAGAATAACTTGTTGAAAGATGCTCTGTTTCTCCATTGGGTCGCTTTGGTGACTTTGTTTAAATCAAACGACCTAATAGAGTTGGTCTACTTCTGGACTCCTTCTGTTTCATAAATCTATTTGTCTGTTTCCATGCCAGCACCATGCCGTCTTGATTACTGTGACTTTGTAGTAAGCTTTGAACTCAGGATGTGTAAATGCTGCAATGATGTTCTTCCTTCTCAAGATTGCTGTGGGTACCCTACATCTGTGCTCTCCAGTTAGTAAGTTGCTAGACACATGTGGCTGTTTAAATTGATTAAAATTAAGTAAAATGAAAGATTTAGTTCCTTGAATATAATAACCATATTTCAAGTGCTCACTAGAGCATTTCTACTATCATAGTTCTACGTTAGGTTCCTTGCAATTCCATATAAATTTTATAATCATTTCATCAATTTCTATTAAGGAAGCCTGCTGGGACTCAGATTGAGAAGGAATTGAATCTACAGATTAAAGCGGTTGGAAACTGATATTTTAATAATGTTGCGTCTTCCAATACATGAATATGGTTTATTGCTCACTTTGTTTAGAATTTCTTTAATTCTTCTCAGCGGTTTTGTAGTTAATGGCCTATCACATCTTTTGTGAATGTATTCCTAAGAATTTTATGATTCTGGATGCTATTTTACATGGAATTTTTTAAACAATTCATTTTGCAATTGTTTCCTGCTAAGGTGTAAAACCCAAACTAATTTTTACATTTGCTTTTATTCTGTGACTTTTGCTAAATCCATGTATTAGTTCTGGTAGTTACTTCCCAGGCTCCTTAGGATTTTCTATACTCACGATCGTATTGTCTGTGAATAAAGAGAGTTTACATCTGTCTTTTCATTCTGGATGCCTTTTATTTTTCTTTCTCGCCTTTTCGCGCTGTCTACGACTTTCTAATACAGCGTTAGACAGAAGTCACAGAGCAGGTAGCCGTGGGTTATTCCTGACCTGGGGGAACATGGTCGATATTTCACGTTCGCTATGACGCTGAGTAGTAGGTTTCTCATACATGCCTTTTAACAGATTCATGAGATTTCCATCTATCTCTCATTTGTGAGAGTTCTTTTTTTAAAATCACAAATGGATGTTGAATTTTGTTAAATGCTTTCTCTGCAATTTAAACAATCATGTTTTTCCTGTTAACATGGTGAATTAAACTGACTGATTTTCCGATGATAAACCAACCCCGCATTCTCGGGATAAACAAAACTGGGTAATTGAGTATTATCCTTTTTATAAAATAGTGCGTTTGCTTTGCTAATATTTTAAAGTACCTTATGTGTTTTTTATCAGTAGGGATGTTGGTCTGTCATTTTCTTTTCTGCAGCGTCTCTGTTATTAGGGTTTATGCTCACCTCATAAAAGGTTGGGAGCTGTTCCTCTCTGTTTTCTGGAAGAGTTTGTGTAAGATTAGATTATTTCCTCCTTAACTGTTTGGTAGAAGTAAAACTACCTGGGCCTGGAGTTTTCTCGTGGTAATAAGGTGTTTGCTAGGGAGTTCAGTTTCTTTAGGGGCTCCATGGGACTGATCAGTCATCTAGTTCTTCTTCAACGAGCTTTGGTAACGTGTCTTTTGGGGGAATGTGTCCGTTTTATCCATGTTAGCAAATTTACTTGCATAAAGTTGCTGACAATATTCCTTAATTACCTTTTTGAAGTCTACGGGATCTCGAGTGTTTTCCTCTCTTCTGTTGCCTAATAGTGTGTCTTTTTTAAACATTCTGATTAGATGTTTATCAATTTTACTGATCTTTGCAAAGTACCATTTTTTATTTCATTGATTTACTCCATGTTTCTGTTTCCCATATCATTGACTTCTGCTCCTTGTTTTATTTTTTTAGTTGAAGTATACTTGATTTGCAATGTTGTGTTAATTTCTGCTGTACAGCAAAGTGATTCAGTTTTATACATATATATATATATATATATATATATACACATTCCTTTTCATATTCTTTTCCATTATATTTTATCACAGGACATTGAATATAGTTCCCTGTGCTATCCAGCAGGACCTTGTTGTTTATCCATTCTACATGTAATAGTTTGCATCTACCAACCCCCAATTCCCAGTCCATCCCTCCCCCAACCCCCTTCCCCCTTGGCAACCACCAGTCTGTTCTCTGTCCCTGATTTCCGTTTCTGTTTCATAAACAGGTTCACTTGTGCCGTATTTTAGATTCTACATGTGATATCATATGGTATTTGTCTGAGTAGTATTCCATTGTATACATATACCATTGTATATTCATATACCATTTTATATACCATTGTATATGCATATACCCTTGTATATATGTACCACATCTTCTTTATCCGTTCATCTGTCGATGGACATTTAGGTTGTCTCCTTGTCTTGGCTATTGTGAATAGTGCTGCCATGAACATTGGGGTGCACATATCTTTTTGAATTATAGTTTTGTCCAGATATATGGCCAGGAGCGGGATTACTGGATCATATGGTAGCATTATTTTTAGTTTTCTGAGGACCCTCCGTACCGTTCTCCATAGTGGCTGCACCAACTTATATTCCCACCGACAGTGTAGGAGGCTTCCCTTCTCTCCACACCCTCTCCATCTGTTTCTGTCTGGATTGTTCCCTTCCTTCTGCTTACTCTGGGTTGAATTTGCTCTTCCTTTTCATATTTTGCAAGATGGAAGATGCCCTTTGCTTATCTTCTTCAGAAGCAGTGGGTCTTCCCCGGGCCTTGCAGTTGGGAGGACTTCCTGCCGCTGCCCGGGGCTTGAGGCTTTGTTTGATATGAGAGGAGTGTGCGGAAAAGGGAGTCGTATTGCAAGTTTGTGTATCAGAGGAAGCACAGCTTTCTCTGGCCTCCTGTCCCGTCCCCACCGTTCCTTGTGGTCACCAAGCCTGGGCCAATGGAAAAAAGCTGCTGAGTGAGCATGGCCTCCGCCGTGTCTGGGGCTCCTGGTCATTCTAAATGGTCACAGTAGCCCATAAGCATTTAAGAATTTATTAAAATGTTAGCTGTTTTCTCCTGACCTGTCGTTGTGGTGCCCTTTCACCTGTGCTTTGCTGAAGGTGGAGAAGCTGGTGACCCCGTCTCCGTTCAGAGGGGCTGCCACTGTTTAGAATTCCCCTCCCTTCGTTTCCTTGTGATCTGAGCCCTCTCATGGGCTCAAGAAATATTGTGATTTTTGGAGATTACACAGCTTTTTCTCGTTAGGTTGGGAGTGATGTTTTCTTGCAGTTTTCTACACCCTGAACCTGACTTGGCTTTTTTTTTTTTAAGTTATGTTTTCTATTTTATTGAACATATATATTCAAACTCATAAAATATTTTAATTATTTTTTTTGCCAGAAGGTTATTGGAAAATATAAATCCATTTTTTTTCTTTTTTTTAATATTATTTTTTGGCTGCGTCGGGTCTTCATTGCTGCGCGTGGACTTCCTCTAGTTGCGGTGAGCAGGGGCTACTCTTCGTTGCGGTGTGTGGGCTTCTCATTGTGGTGGCTTCTCTTGGTGCAGAGCACTGGCTCTAGGTGCGCGGGCTTCAGTAGTTGCAGCACGCACGCCTAGAGCGCACAGGCTTCAGTAGTTGTGGCGTGTGGGCTCAGTAGTTGTGGCTCATGGGCTTAGTTGCTCCTCGGCATGTGGGATCTTCCTGGACCAGGGATCAAAACCGTGTCCCCTGCATTGGCAGGCAGATTCCTAACCACTGCACCACCAGGGAAGTCCTATAAATCCATTTTTGTTTCTGTTTGGGTGCAAGTTTCCTGCTCACATGCGTTCTCGTTATTCAATCAATAACCAATTACGTTGGATTAAAGTCACAAGAACACATTGTGAATTCACCTGAACCAAAAACAGTTAATTAAAATGGTGAACACTCTTTTTGTAAGCCTCACCCTTACTAGTAGCCCAATAGCTTCATTTTTTCCTTGGGGACTATAAAATATTTTAAAATTCTGTTAGAGAATACATAAGCAGGAAATGTTAGAAGAAAATTTATCTGAACAACTTAAAAGAGAAGACAGTCTCTGACCAGCAGAAGCTTATAATTTGGTAAAAGACTCAAAGAGTAGTCATACGTGTTTGATAAAGCCATAGGACAGAGGAGAAGGAGAAATTAATATTTTCTGAGGAGTTCAAGAGATACTCCCTAGGGTCTTCATGTATTTAACTCCTAGATATTGGACTGACTTGGCTTTTTAAAAACAATTAAGAAGAGAAAGAAAAATAACTTCTTTTATTCATGATTCATATTGTTTTCAATTTAAAATAGTTGATAGAGCACATTTTCCCTCACCACTGTACCTTTTCAAAAACGTATTGGCTATTCACACCCACTTTTTATTTCTCATGAACTTAACTTTCCATAATGTTTATAGATTTGTTCTGTTTTATAAAAGTAATACGTGATCACTGTAGAAAATTTAGAAAATAGAGTATAAAGTATAAGTAGAGTATAAAGGAAACAATAAAATGAAAGAGATCAGTTTTAAATATAATTAAGTACAAAATAATGTATACATATAAAAAAATTAAACAGTGAAGAAATATATAGGGTAAAACTCAAGGTAAGCCTTATATGCAACAGTTAGCATTTTGTGTGTCCCTTTCAGACCTTTTGCAACGTAAACACATATGTGGAACCTAAGGCAGCTCCCTCTCAGGGTCCTACAAGTGCAAGGTCACCCGGGGATGGGGGGCACCCCTTAAACCCTGTACCTCGCTGCTCTCACCAAGTCCAGTCCAGCTCTTCAATGAAGTTTTGGGTTTCCCTTTACTTGGGTCTTGTGCCTTTCTTGTTGTAGTTACTTGGCTTAATGGCATCACATTTACTGTTCATTCTCTATCTCATTATTACTGGCTTTTACCCTCTTTTTCAACTTAGAGGCAACAACTCTCAATTATCCGTGGTTCCAGTAGTTTCCTACTGGTGCTTCTGGGTTTCCAGTAAGATCAGCCTCTCCTGGGTAGATGAGAAGTCTGTCTCCTCACTGGGAACATCACCTACTGGTTTATCTTCCTGTTAAATTTAATTGGCTGGAATTTCTGGGATTAGGTAACAGAGGTGATGAATGACATTTTTATCCCAGATCAGCTTACTTCTACTTTAATCCTTTTTGGGGACCTTAATAGAAAATTGTCCGTTTCATGGAGATTTTCAGATTTACCAGCATAAAATTGTGCATGGTATTCTCCTAGGCTTAGAAAATCATCTCTGTAACTGTAACATCCTTTTTCTTCTTCTTAATCTATTTTCCTTTTTATAATGATTTGGTTGGTCAGAGATGGACTACTGTATTATTTATTTTTAAAGAATCAGCTATTGATTTAACACATTGCTTTTCTGTTTCATATTCATGAATTTCTGCTTATGTTTTTATCACTTCCTTCCTTCAACACCAGCACCTCCTAATAAGTCAAAGAATCCACTTTCCAGTTTGCACATTAAAAAAATTTAAGTTTCCTGGGCTGTAGACAGGTATCGGGAGGAAACAGGATTCTGAAGCAATTAAGTCCGGGAAACAGTGGATTAGATACAGTTCACTCAGGACTTCCCTGGTGGTGCAGTGGTTAAAAATCCACCTGCCAGTGCAGGGGACACGGGTTCGATCCCTGGTCCGGGAAGATCCCACATGCTGCGCAGCAACTAAGCCTGCGAGCCACAATTACTGAGCCTGCGCTCTAGAGCCCGCGAGCCACAACTACTGAGCCTGCACGCCGCAACTACTGAGCCCGTGAGCCGCAACTACTGAAGCCCACGCGCCTAGAGCTCATGCTCCGCAGCAAGAGAAGCCACCGCAATGAGAAGCCCGTGCACCGCAATGAAGAGTAGCCCCGGCTCTCCGCAACTAGAGAAAGCCCGTGCGCAGCAACGAAGACCCAAAGCAGCTAAAAAAATAAAAATAAACAAATAAATAAATAAATACAGTTCACTCCTTTCCCCACTCCCCCACCAGAATTATTCTCAGAAACCTAAAAGCACCAGTGTTCATTTAGAATGTCAGAGGACAGTCAGTTTAAGTTCTGCCCAACTAATTTATTAGAATACAGAATCCTTTTCTTCCCTCTGATCTTCTTTTAGGCCTAAGGTGTCTCAGAATTCACACTGGGAAACGCTCCGCTAGTGCTTAATTGTTCCATGCGATGTGTCTAGTGTCTCTGCCTCTGTCTCTCTGTCTCTTTCTCCCCTTCCGCTGCCCCCTGAGCCCATTGAAGATCACCTTGGATCCTGATTCTACCATCTCCACGTGTCATTGAGATGGATGAGAAACATGGTCGTGGGTGATGTGGACAACACACCCGTACAAGGTCTGCTGGTTACAAGGCATGACGGGAGTGCGCCCTGCTGATACCTCGACTTCGGCCCAACGTAACCCACTTTGATCTTCTGGCCTCCAGACCGTACAAGAATAAATTCGTGTTGGTTTAAGGCCCCACGTTTGTGATAAGTTGTTACAACAGCTATAGGAATCTAAATAGAGGTCAATATGGGAACAATTGTGCCAATTTAATATGAAATTTTACATGAAATGGATAAATTTCTAGAAGAATACGGCGTTCCAAAATTGGCACAAAAAGAAAAGGAAAATCTGAATCTGTAACTAGAAGACTCCAGGTCCAGATGGTTTCACCAGAGAATTCTACCTTACATTTAAGGAACAAGAATGCTGCCCTTACACAAGAAAGAAAAAACGGAAGATTGCCCAACTCACTTTGTGAGACCAGTTTAACTTGATATAAAAAAGGGAAAAGGATAATATGAGAAAGAAAAATTACAGGCGAATCTCACTCATGAACATAGATGCAAAATTCTAAAGAAAATATGAAAAAAAACCCAACCAAACTACAAGGTAGATTTAATATTATGAACTCAAATATTATTTGTTAAATTAGCAGATTAGAGGAGAAAAATTATTTGATTATATTAATGGACATAGAAAAGGCATTTGATAAAGTTCAATATCCACTCATGAAAAAAGGAACTCTCAGAAAACTAGGAATATAAAGAAATTCCTTAATCTGTTAAGCAGTATCCACCAAAAATCTATAGAGGATACATATTTATTGGTAAAATGGTGAAAGCTTTTCTTTAAGGATTGGCAGCAAGGCAAAGAGGCTTGCTATGCCCACTTCTCTTCAACATTGGACTGGGGGTCCTAGCCAGTGTGATAAGGCAATGAAAAGAATGAAATCACAGGGACTGAAAATGTAGCAACAGATTTGTCTTTATTCACATAAAATGTGACTATATATGTCTCCACTTATAGAGATGCTATAGGTAAATTATTAGAATTAACAAGAGAGTTTGGGGCTTCCCTGGTGGCGCAGTGGTTGAGAGTCCACCTGCCGATGCAGGGGACACGGGTTCGTGCCCCGGTCCGGGAAGATCCCACGTGCCGCGGAGCGGCTGGGCCCATGAGCCATGGCC
>NC_041219.1:47581191-47582193 GCF_002837175.3 Physeter macrocephalus | reverse complement strand
GAGCCATGGCCGCTGAGCCTGCGCGTCCGGAGCCTGTGCTCCGCAACGGGAGAGGCCACAACAGTGAGAGGCCTGCGTACCGCAAAAAAAACCCAAAAAACAAACAAACAAAAAAAAACAAGAGAGTTTAACAAGTCAACATACAAAAGTCAATTGGATTTCTATATACCAGAAATGAACAGAAAATGAAAAGTTTAAAAGATACCATTTAAATACTATGAAAAAGTGTATGCTGAGACAACTTAGACGAAATGGACAGATTCATAGGAAGAGACAAACTATCAAAATTGACTGGAAGAAATAGAAAAGCTGAATATATAAGTAAAGAACTTGATGTTAGCAGTATAGAAAACTTCCCACAAAGAAAGCCCAGGACCAGATGGCTTCACTGGTGGAGGAATTAATACCAATTCTTTTTAAATTCTTTCCCAAAAAAATCAAAGAGGAGGGAATACTTCACAACTCATTTTGAGGTCAGTAATACTCTTATACCAAAACCAGACAAAGCTATCACAAGAAAACTACAGACCAATAGCACTTAAGAATATATATATAAGAATCCTTGATAAAATACTAGCAAACCAAATCCAGTAACATATAAAAAGGATTGTCCACCATGACCACGTAAGACTTATTCCAATAATGCAAGGTTGGTTTGACATTCAGAAATCAATTAATATAATTCACCATATCCATAAAATAATAAACAAAAACAAAACAATCCTCTCAATAGATGCAGATTAAGTATTTGACAAAATCCAACACACTTTTGTGATAAAAACACTCAACAAACTAGGAATTGAAGGGAATTTCTTCAATCTGATAAAGGGCATCTATAAAAAGCCCATAGCTAATATCACATGTAGTGGTGGAAGACAGGATGCTTTCCCCCTGAAATCAGGAACAAGATAAGGATAATATATATATATATATAATATTTATATATATAGTATATATAATATATATAATATATAATATAATATATATTTTTATATATTTTCT
>NC_041219.1:47578961-47580768 GCF_002837175.3 Physeter macrocephalus | reverse complement strand
GCTCAACATCACTAATTATTAGAGAAATGCAAATCAAAACTACAATGAGGTATCACCTCACACCAGTTAGAATGTGCATCATCAGAAAATCTACAAACAACAAATGCTGGAGAGGATGTGGAGAATATTAATTACTCTGATCCATGAACATAAGATGTGTTTCCATTTATTTATTCTACTTTAATTTCTTTCAGCAAAGTTTTGAAGTTTTCAGAACATGCTATTTTGTACTTCCTTTGTTAAACATATTCCTAAGTGTTTTATTCTTTTTTATGTTATTGTAAATGAATTGCTTTAATTTTATTTTCAGATTGTTCATTGTTAGTGTATAGAAATATGATTGATTTCTGTATATTGATCTTGTAACAATATCTTTTTTTTTTTTTTATGGCGGCACCATGTGGCTTGTGAGATCTTAGTTCCCTGACCAGGGATCAAACCCGTGCCCCCTGCAATGGAAGCGCAGAGTCCTAACCACTGGGATGCACTGCCAGGGAATTCCCTGCTCTTACATCTTGAAACCTTGGTGAGCTCATTTACTAGTTCTAATAACTAATTTAACTAATAATGTAGTTTAGTGGATAGTAGATACCTTAGGATTTTCTACATACAAGATTACATCATCTGCAAATAGAGATAATTTTACTTCTTCCTTTTCAATGTGGATGCCTCTTTTTCTTGCCTAATTGCCTTAGCTAGAGCCCCAGTACAATGTGGAATAGAAATCATGAGGGTGGATCTCCTTGTCATGTTCCTTTTATATATATTATATATATTATATATATAATATATATAATATATATAAAAGGAACAAGACAAGGAGATCCACCCTCATGATTTCTATTCCACATTGTACTGGGGCTCTAGCTAAGGCAATTAGGCAAGAAAAAGAGGCATCCACATTGAAAAGGAAGAAGTAAAATTATCTCTATTTGCAGATGATGTAATCTTGTATGTAGAAAATCCTAAGGTATCTACTATCCACTAAACTACATTATTAGTTAAATTAGTTATTAGAACTAGTAAATGAGCTCACCAAGGTTTCAAGATGTAAGAGCAGGGAATTCCCTGGCAGTGCATCCCAGTGGTTAGGACTCTGCGCTTCCATTGCAGGGGGCACGGGTTTGATCCCTGGTCAGGGAACTAAGATCTCACAAGCCACATGGTGCCGCCATAAAAAAAAAAAAAAGATATTGTTACAAGATCAATATACAGAAATCAATCATATTTCTATACACTAACAATGAACAATCTGAAAATAAAATTAAAGCAATTCATTTACAATAACATAAAAAAGAATAAAACACTTAGGAATATGTTTAACAAAGGAAGTACAAAATAGCATGTTCTGAAAACTTCAAAACTTTGCTGAAAGAAATTAAAGTAGAATAAATAAATGGAAACACATCTTATGTTCATGGATCAGAGTAATTAATATTCTCCACATCCTCTCCAGCATTTGTTGTTTGTAGATTTTCTGATGATGCCCATTCTAACTGGTGTGAGGTGATAACTCATTGTAGTTTTGATTTGCATTTCTCTAATAATTAGTGTTGAGCCGCTTTTCATGTGCCTCTTGGCCATCTGTATGTCTTCTTTGGAGAAATGTCTGTTTAGGTCTTCTGCCCATTTTTTGATTGGGTTGTTTGTTTTTTTAATATTGAGCTGCATGAACTTTTTATATATTTTGGAGATTAATCTTTTGTCCATTGATTCATTCAAATATTTTCTCCCATTCTGAGGGTTGTCTTTTCATCTTGTTTGTAGTTTCCTTTGCTGTGCAAAAGCTTTTAAGTTTCATTAGGTC
>NC_041219.1:47563469-47578711 GCF_002837175.3 Physeter macrocephalus | reverse complement strand
TTAAAAAACTAAAAATAGAATTACCATATGACCCAGCAATCCCACTACTGGGCATATACCCAGAGAAAACCATAATTCAAAAAGACACATGCACCCCAATGTTCATTGCAGCACTATTTACAATAGCCAGGACATGGAAGCAACCTAAATGCCCATCGACAGACGAATGGTTAAAGAAGATGTGGTACATATATACAATGGAATATTACTCAGCTATAAAAAGGAATTAAATTGAGTCATTTGTAGAGACGTGGATGGATCTGGAGACTGTCATACAGAGTGAGGTGTGTCAGAAAGAGAAAAACAAATATCATATATTAACACATATATGTGGAACCTAGAAAAATGGTACAGATGAACCGGTTTGCAGGGCAGAAATTGAGACACAGACGTAGAGAACAAACGTATGAACACCAAGGCGGGGAAAGTGGCAGGGGCGGGGAAGGGTGGTGGTGTAATGAATTGGGAGATTGGGATTGACATATATACACTAATATGTATAAAATGGATAACTAATAAGAACCTGCTGTAAAAAAAAAGAATAATTAATATTATTAAGATGGCAATACTTCCCAAACTGATCTATAGATCCAATGCAAAATCCCTATCAGAATTCCAGCTGGCTTCTTTGTATAAATTGACTGATCCAAAATTCATACAAACACTCACGGAACCCAGAATATCCAAAACAATCTGGAAAATGAAGAGCAAAGTTGGAGGATTCACACTTCCTGATTTCAAAACTTACTACAAAGCTACAGGAATAAAGGCAGTGCAGTACTGGCCTAAGTATAGACATATAGGTTAATGGAATAGAATTAAGAGACCAGAAATGAACCTTCACGATTACAGCCGATTGATTTTGGCAAGGGAGCCAAAACCATTAAATGGGGAAAGAATAGACTTTTCAACAAATAGTGCTGGGACAATTGGATATCTACAGGCAAATGAATGAAGTTGGATGCCTATCTCACACCCTAAACTAAGAAATTAACTCAAAATTTATCAAAGACCTAAATGTAAGAGGGAAAACTGTAAAAGTCTTAGATGAAAACACAGTCCTAAATCTTCGTGATCTTAAATTGAGCGATGATTTCTTAGATATTGCACAAACACGCCAGCAAGGGAAAAATAGGTAATTTGGGTCTTCATCAAGATTAAAATTTTGTACTTCAAAGGACACTGCCAACTAAAGAACGTCACTTGCCATCCAGCTCTACAAGGATTAGGTCATCAGGAATTCAGGGTAAAGATCAGGAATGAGGCCCTTTGTGCTCTGGGAAAAACTGGCAGAACAGACCTTCAGATGCTTAGATACTTTCAGGAGGAAATTTTATGTACCCAGTTTCTTGCATCTTCGCATACCTAGAAAAGCACTAAAATCATGAATGGAGACATCTGTTCCTCGTGACTAGCAGAGACCTTCTCTTGACATGTGTGCCTGATTGCACGTACCCCCTTCACCAAAATCATATCTTTACTGACCTTCCCCCCACCTCTTTGGAGCAGGTCCTCAGAGCCGTCTGAGAGGCTGTCTCCCGGGCTATAGTCCTCAGTAAGTCCCCAAATAAAACTGAAACTCACAGCTCTCATGTTGTGTGTTTTTTCACCCCTGCTTGACAACGCCATCGAGAAAGAGAAAAGACAAGCCACATAATGAAGGAAATTTTTGCAAATCATATATCTGATAATGGCTAACATAAATTATATAAATGTATAAATGTATATATCACACTTTGTTTATCTATTTATCAGTTGATGGACTTTTGGGTTGTTTTCACTTTTTGGCTATTGTGAATAATGCTGCTATGAACATTTGTGTACAGGTTCTTGTGTGGACATATTTCTATTTCTGTTAGGTAGGGGTGGAATTGCTGAGTCATATGGTAACTCTATGTTTAACCTTTGGAGGAACTGCCAGACTGTTTTGCAAAGTGACTGCACCATCTTACATTCCAGCAGTGTATGAAGGTTCCTGTTTCTCCACATTCTTGATAACTCTGGCAATTATCTGTCTTTTTAATTGTAACTCTCCCAGAGCCCATCTCATTGTGTTTTGATTTGCATTCCTCTGATGGCTAATGACGTTGAGCACCTTTTCCATTTGCTGAATGTCCCTTTGTACGTCTTCTTTGGAGAAATGTCTGTTCGTAAACTGCCCATTTTTTTTTTTTTTTTTTTTTTACTGGTTGTCTTCTTAGGATTGAGTTGTAAGAATTCTTGATGTGTTCTAGATTCAAATCTCTTATCAGATATATGATTTGCAAACAATGTCTCCCATTCTGTGAGCTGTCTTTTCACTTTCTTGGTGGTAGCCTTTGAAGCACAAAAGTTTTTAATCTCAGCAAAGTCCAATTTATCTATTTTTTTCTTTGTCTGTGCTTTTGGTGTCATTATCTAAGAAACCATTGCTCAATCAATTGTGGCGTGTGTGTGTGTGTGTGTGTGTGTGTGTGTGTGTGTGTGTGTATGGATGGATATAATTATTTTTTAACAGAAATGAGGCCATGTTTGTAACCACTTTTCACAACCTCCTTTGAGAACTTAGCACTGTGTGTTGAGTGGTTTAGTTTGTGAGTGAATATTGCCAGGTTGCCAGGCATACACCAATTTTAGCGTCAGCCATTCAGCTCCTGGGCACATTTTCGCCATTGTGAGCAGGGTGGAGGCAGTCGCCCCTGCCCATATGCCCTTACTTACGTGCTCAGCATAAATCTCCAGAAGTAGACCTTCTGAGTGGAAGGACTCGCACGTTTATATGACTTCCTGCTGTGATTATTGCCGTCGCTTTGTGCTTGGGGGATGTGTGAACAGATTCAGTTGCCGCAGGCGGGCAGGGGCACAGGGTCTATACATGCAGAACTGCTGTCCCTTCCTGGTCTGAGCTCTCAGAGCATCTTGGAGTGGCTTGTGTCTGCCTCCCAGCCCGGAGGAAGAGGAGCATGACCGCATTTCCGTGCTGAGCTGAAGGTGTTTGCTGACTGCCCCAGACCCCTGGGACCAGCCTCACGGCCCCGCCGGCTCCCAGAGATGCTGGATCAATTGCACACCCCAGGGGCCCAGGGCAGGGGTGGCCCACATGTAGGTCTTCTTCCAGCCCTGTCTCCCCTCCGTGCAAAGAAGTCCCTTCTGTAGGAATAGCCTCAAACCAAAGAGGGTGCTGTGACTGGAGGAGGACTTCAGGCTGGACTTTGTCCCTTTGGTGGCTTACAAACGGACCAGCCATTATGCAGGTAATATGCTAACGTCAGGATTCGTGTAAGATGGTAATTGGCTCTGAGGCCAGAGTGTGCACCTTGCCTTTGGGCTCCACCTCCCCGGATCGGGACCTCGCATCTGTCAAACCCACACGTATCTAAAGCAAAGCGTTTGCACCTGGACAAGGCCAGCCTTCAAGCAAAGCCACACAGAGAGGGGGAGAGCAGAGGTCTCAGAGATGGCCGGAGAGAGCCTCTCAAAGAGGAAGCCAAGGGCTGAGCCAGAAATGTGTATTCATAAATGCGCACAAACACATCCGCCTGGGATCTGGTGTGGCAGGCAGGAGATAAATGGAAAGTTTTGGAATACAATTAACGTAACGGTAGTCCTCCAGCCCCACAGAGTTCAATTTGCAGAAGCGGCGTTTCAATCTGGGCTGTTTATCACTCCACGGAGGCCGGTTACACAGAGATAACGGAAAAGCTGTTGTGTGGTCCAGGCGGTGATTTGTCTTGGAGACAATCTTGATGGTTTTGTGTACGGAAGCATCATTACCCAGAAATGTGGTTCAGATGAATGAATCCCGTTTGATGGCTGGCATGGAGCACTCTTGATAAGAATCTGAGAGTCCTGGTGTTTCTGTGAAATTACCAGAGACTCTGCCCCTGAAGCAGGAGTTGTGGGCTCCAGAGCCTGAGCCTGGGAGTTCTGCTACCTCCTCTCAGGGTCCTAGCTGCAGTCCGCCCACCCTGGGGGAGAACAAGCTCCCTGTCTCTGAGGTAATCAAAGCCAGAGTGAACTCTTAGAAGCGGTAGCTGATGCTGCCGGCCACCTAGCTAATAGCCACTCTCCCTGATTTTGGTCAGAGCTGCAAAATGCCCATTTAAACCACTTTCTCTCTCAGCTTCCCTTCTGGTTAGCGGCAGCCCAGCGGCACCATTCTGGCTCAAAAGGTGTGACAGTCACTGCGGATGGCTTCTGGGAAAGCTTTGTTAGAGTACCAGAGTTAGATACCACTTCCTCTTTTTTTGGGTCTTTGTGTCCTTCCTCCTGCCCAGAATGCAGAGGTAGTGGCTTGATCTCAGCAGCTATTTTGTGACCATGAGGATCATAGTCACAGGCTGAGGAACACAGGGCAGGAGGACAAAGGAGCCTAGGCATTGATGACATTGTCGGACTGAAGCAGCTGAACCGGGCCTCTGGACTTTTTCATGAGCCATAACAAGCCCCTCATTTGCCCCTGGGCTCAGGACTCTGTCACAGGCAGTACTAACTGCTACAGTGGGATGGACCATCTGTCTGGAGTTCAGGTGAGACATCTGGTTGAAGATGGCAGTCTGGGAGTTGGAAACACTCAGTTAGCTGGAGAGCTTTGTTTGCAATGGATGTTTGTTCTCCTGGGGTGAAGAGAAGGGGCCCAGAGAAAGGCTGGGATGTTGGCATTAGAGAGGGACAGGTTGTGGCAGCCCTGCAGAGAGAGAGAGAGAGGGGAGACACGAGAAGAGTTTGGAGGACAGGGTATGGCAGAGGCCAAGCATCTCCTACTTTTTCAGCCCCTCCTGGCATCTCCTCCTGGATCAATGATAGAAGCGTCATCCTCAGCAGCCACCAAGTGGAATTCATCCTCTACCATGACACCCCCCCTTCCTGTTCTGCTCCCTATCTCAGTGGCTGGCTTTGTTACCCACCCTCATGTCTGGGCTCCTCCCTAACACACCCTCCCTTCTGAAGCTCTTCTCTCTCCCTCTCCTCCACCCCCCCCACCTGCCCACTGCCATCATGTCCTGCCTGGACCACTGCAGGCTCCTCCTAATGGCACCCTCCCCCTCCCCCATCCAGCCTTGCTCTGCATGCTGACAAATGGCCTTCAAAATCTTCACCTTCCTCCTTTGCTTAAAAACCTTCAGGGCTTCCCCACTGCCCTTCTGATGAAGCCTAACCTCCTTGGCATGGACCACAGGACCCTTAGCTATCTGGCCCCTGCCTGCCTCCCCTCCCTGTCTTAGCCAACACTGCAGGCATTTCAGATGATACTCCATTATCTAAATGAGGCATGTCTTCTAGGCTTCTGTGCCTTTGCTATTCCCTTTTCCTGAAATGCCTTTCCCTTGGCCCTGGTGGTGAGCTCTTACTCATCCCTTGGGAGCCCTGTCAAGCTCCTCCTCTGAGAGGCCTGGCTTCCAGGGTCAGAATCAGCTGCAGCCTCCCTTTCACTCCTGTGGCACTTTGCTTGAACCGGGTGAATTGAAGAACTCAGCATAATGTACCGCAGTGAATCACATCCATGCCCGCGTGCCTCACCGGAATATGAGTTCCTTGATCTCAAAAACCATGTCTGAGTTAAAGCACCCAGCCCAAGGCTTGGCGTGGAGCTTGGTAAGTCACTGTTGGATGGATGGAAGATGGATGGATGAACGTGTGGATGGATGGAAGGATGGATCAAGGAGTCGTTGAGTGGATTCATGGATGGACGGGTAGGTGAATGGGTGGATGGACGGATGGATGGGTGGATCACTGGATGCAGACATTCCCTTGTTCCCTTCCCTTGCCTAAGTCCCTTCTCCATAGCACTTACCTATGTCCACCTTTCCAAAGTAGAACATAAACTCCTTGAAGACAGAGACTGTTTTGTTGGCAGCTCTTTTCTCAAAGCCCCAGACTGTTACAGACATATAGGCGCTGCTTAATAATGAGCAGATGAGGAGGTTGGGAACGAGAGTCCAGGCCTGTCTCACTCACACAGGCTTGCGTTCTCTCATATGGTCTTTTTAGGAACAAACTAAAATAAAGGGGACACAAAAAGGGACGCCTACACTCAAGGCCATACCAGGTCCAGATGGGGAATGAGTTCTGCCCTCAAGCATCTGGAATCCGGGCAAGTGTGTGGCTGTATTTTTTAGCCTCAGAGCCTGTGGGGAGGGTGGAGGGACAATAAGAGGAATGAGGCTTGGGTGAGGGGAGAGTTCTAAAGGGGCGTTGGGGAAGGCTTCCTGGAGGAGGTGGCATATGAAATGGGCCTGGGAGGATATGTAGGGTGAAGATGGGCTGACACAGGCACGGAGGAGCAGAGGGGGTGGGCTGGGAAAAAAGGCAGGGGTCGGTTTGACTGGAGAGCTGGGTGCTGTGGATGGAGAGAGGGACAGAGAGAAAACAATTGGGCCAAGTAGGTTGGGAGCAAGCCTACTTGTAATATCTGAGAAAGGACCCAGGAGAAGAATCTAGAAAGACCAGACAATAGGCTGACACAGGTGGTTCTCCTGGGAGGACCATAAATCATGGGGCTCTTAATCCTGCCAACAACAGGCCCAATGTTCATTGCAGCACTATTTACAATAGCCAGGACATGGAAGCAACCTAAATGCCCATCGACAGACGAATGGTTAAAGAAGATGTGGTACATATATACAATGGAATATTACTCAGCTATAAAAAGGAATTAAATTGAGTCATTTGTAGAGACGTGGATGGATCTGGAGACTGTCATACAGAGTGAGGTGTGTCAGAAAGAGAAAAACAAATATCATATATTAACACATATATGTGGAACCTAGAAAAATGGTACAGATGAACCGGTTTGCAGGGCAGAAATTGAGACACAGACGTAGAGAACAAACGTATGAACACCAAGGCGGGGAAAGTGGCAGGGGCGGGGAAGGGTGGTGGTGTAATGAATTGGGAGATTGGGATTGACATATATACACTAATATGTATAAAATGGATAACTAATAAGAACCTGCTGTAAAAAAAAAGAATAATTAATATTATTAAGATGGCAATACTTCCCAAACTGATCTATAGATCCAATGCAAAATCCCTATCAGAATTCCAGCTGGCTTCTTTGTATAAATTGACTGATCCAAAATTCATACAAACACTCACGGAACCCAGAATATCCAAAACAATCTGGAAAATGAAGAGCAAAGTTGGAGGATTCACACTTCCTGATTTCAAAACTTACTACAAAGCTACAGGAATAAAGGCAGTGCAGTACTGGCCTAAGTATAGACATATAGGTTAATGGAATAGAATTAAGAGACCAGAAATGAACCTTCACGATTACAGCCGATTGATTTTGGCAAGGGAGCCAAAACCATTAAATGGGGAAAGAATAGACTTTTCAACAAATAGTGCTGGGACAATTGGATATCTACAGGCAAATGAATGAAGTTGGATGCCTATCTCACACCCTAAACTAAGAAATTAACTCAAAATTTATCAAAGACCTAAATGTAAGAGGGAAAACTGTAAAAGTCTTAGATGAAAACACAGTCCTAAATCTTCGTGATCTTAAATTGAGCGATGATTTCTTAGATATTGCACAAACACGCCAGCAAGGGAAAAATAGGTAATTTGGGTCTTCATCAAGATTAAAATTTTGTACTTCAAAGGACACTGCCAACTAAAGAACGTCACTTGCCATCCAGCTCTACAAGGATTAGGTCATCAGGAATTCAGGGTAAAGATCAGGAATGAGGCCCTTTGTGCTCTGGGAAAAACTGGCAGAACAGACCTTCAGATGCTTAGATACTTTCAGGAGGAAATTTTATGTACCCAGTTTCTTGCATCTTCGCATACCTAGAAAAGCACTAAAATCATGAATGGAGACATCTGTTCCTCGTGACTAGCAGAGACCTTCTCTTGACATGTGTGCCTGATTGCACGTACCCCCTTCACCAAAATCATATCTTTACTGACCTTCCCCCCACCTCTTTGGAGCAGGTCCTCAGAGCCGTCTGAGAGGCTGTCTCCCGGGCTATAGTCCTCAGTAAGTCCCCAAATAAAACTGAAACTCACAGCTCTCATGTTGTGTGTTTTTTCACCCCTGCTTGACAACGCCATCGAGAAAGAGAAAAGACAAGCCACATAATGAAGGAAATTTTTGCAAATCATATATCTGATAATGGCTAACATAAATTATATAAATGTATAAATGTATATATCACACTTTGTTTATCTATTTATCAGTTGATGGACTTTTGGGTTGTTTTCACTTTTTGGCTATTGTGAATAATGCTGCTATGAACATTTGTGTACAGGTTCTTGTGTGGACATATTTCTATTTCTGTTAGGTAGGGGTGGAATTGCTGAGTCATATGGTAACTCTATGTTTAACCTTTGGAGGAACTGCCAGACTGTTTTGCAAAGTGACTGCACCATCTTACATTCCAGCAGTGTATGAAGGTTCCTGTTTCTCCACATTCTTGATAACTCTGGCAATTATCTGTCTTTTTAATTGTAACTCTCCCAGAGCCCATCTCATTGTGTTTTGATTTGCATTCCTCTGATGGCTAATGACGTTGAGCACCTTTTCCATTTGCTGAATGTCCCTTTGTACGTCTTCTTTGGAGAAATGTCTGTTCGTAAACTGCCCATTTTTTTTTTTTTTTTTTTTTTTACTGGTTGTCTTCTTAGGATTGAGTTGTAAGAATTCTTGATGTGTTCTAGATTCAAATCTCTTATCAGATATATGATTTGCAAACAATGTCTCCCATTCTGTGAGCTGTCTTTTCACTTTCTTGGTGGTAGCCTTTGAAGCACAAAAGTTTTTAATCTCAGCAAAGTCCAATTTATCTATTTTTTTCTTTGTCTGTGCTTTTGGTGTCATTATCTAAGAAACCATTGCTCAATGAATTGTGGTGTGTGTGTGTGTGTGTGTGTGTGTGTGTGTGTGTGTGTGTATGGATGGATATAATTATTTTTTAACAGAAATGAGGCCATGTTTGTAACCACTTTTCACAACCTCCTTTGAGAACTTAGCACTGTGTGTTGAGTGGTTTAGTTTGTGAGTGAATATTGCCAGGTTGCCAGGCATACACCAATTTTAGCGTCAGCCATTCAGCTCCTGGGCACATTTTCGCCATTGTGAGCAGGGTGGAGGCAGTCGCCCCTGCCCATATGCCCTTACTTACGTGCTCAGCATAAATCTCCAGAAGTAGACCTTCTGAGTGGAAGGACTCGCACGTTTATATGACTTCCTGCTGTGATTATTGCCGTCGCTTTGTGCTTGGGGGATGTGTGAACAGATTCAGTTGCCGCAGGCGGGCAGGGGCACAGGGTCTATACATGCAGAACTGCTGTCCCTTCCTGGTCTGAGCTCTCAGAGCATCTTGGAGTGGCTTGTGTCTGCCTCCCAGCCCGGAGGAAGAGGAGCATGACCGCATTTCCGTGCTGAGCTGAAGGTGTTTGCTGACTGCCCCAGACCCCTGGGACCAGCCTCACGGCCCCGCCGGCTCCCAGAGATGCTGGATCAATTGCACACCCCAGGGGCCCAGGGCAGGGGTGGCCCACATGTAGGTCTTCTTCCAGCCCTGTCTCCCCTCCGTGCAAAGAAGTCCCTTCTGTAGGAATAGCCTCAAACCAAAGAGGGTGCTGTGACTGGAGGAGGACTTCAGGCTGGACTTTGTCCCTTTGGTGGCTTACAAACGGACCAGCCATTATGCAGGTAATATGCTAACGTCAGGATTCGTGTAAGATGGTAATTGGCTCTGAGGCCAGAGTGTGCACCTTGCCTTTGGGCTCCACCTCCCCGGATCGGGACCTCGCATCTGTCAAACCCACACGTATCTAAAGCAAAGCGTTTGCACCTGGACAAGGCCAGCCTTCAAGCAAAGCCACACAGAGAGGGGGAGAGCAGAGGTCTCAGAGATGGCCGGAGAGAGCCTCTCAAAGAGGAAGCCAAGGGCTGAGCCAGAAATGTGTATTCATAAATGCGCACATGCTGAATGTCCCTTTGTACGTCTTCTTTGGAGAAATGTCTGTTCGTAAACTGCCCATTTTTTTTTTTTTTTTTTTTTTTACTGGTTGTCTTCTTAGGATTGAGTTGTAAGAATTCTTGATGTGTTCTAGATTCAAATCTCTTATCAGATATATGATTTGCAAACAATGTCTCCCATTCTGTGAGCTGTCTTTTCACTTTCTTGGTGGTAGCCTTTGAAGCACAAAAGTTTTTAATCTCAGCAAAGTCCAATTTATCTATTTTTTTCTTTGTCTGTGCTTTTGGTGTCATTATCTAAGAAACCATTGCTCAATGAATTGTGGCGTGTGTGTGTGTGTGTGTGTGTGTGTATGGATGGATATAATTATTTTTTAACAGAAATGAGGCCATGTTTGTAACCACTTTTCACAACCTCCTTTGAGAACTTAGCACTGTGTGTTGAGTGGTTTAGTTTGTGAGTGAATATTGCCAGGTTGCCAGGCATACACCAATTTTAGCGTCAGCCATTCAGCTCCTGGGCACATTTTCGCCATTGTGAGCAGGGTGGAGGCAGTCGCCCCTGCCCATATGCCCTTACTTACGTGCTCAGCATAAATCTCCAGAAGTAGACCTTCTGAGTGGAAGGACTCGCACGTTTATATGACTTCCTGCTGTGATTATTGCCGTCGCTTTGTGCTTGGGGGATGTGTGAACAGATTCAGTTGCCGCAGGCGGGCAGGGGCACAGGGTCTATACATGCAGAACTGCTGTCCCTTCCTGGTCTGAGCTCTCAGAGCATCTTGGAGTGGCTTGTGTCTGCCTCCCAGCCCGGAGGAAGAGGAGCATGACCGCATTTCCGTGCTGAGCTGAAGGTGTTTGCTGACTGCCCCAGACCCCTGGGACCAGCCTCACGGCCCCGCCGGCTCCCAGAGATGCTGGATCAATTGCACACCCCAGGGGCCCAGGGCAGGGGTGGCCCACATGTAGGTCTTCTTCCAGCCCTGTCTCCCCTCCGTGCAAAGAAGTCCCTTCTGTAGGAATAGCCTCAAACCAAAGAGGGTGCTGTGACTGGAGGAGGACTTCAGGCTGGACTTTGTCCCTTTGGTGGCTTACAAACGGACCAGCCATTATGCAGGTAATATGCTAACGTCAGGATTCGTGTAAGATGGTAATTGGCTCTGAGGCCAGAGTGTGCACCTTGCCTTTGGGCTCCACCTCCCCGGATCGGGACCTCGCATCTGTCAAACCCACACGTATCTAAAGCAAAGCGTTTGCACCTGGACAAGGCCAGCCTTCAAGCAAAGCCACACAGAGAGGGGGAGAGCAGAGGTCTCAGAGATAGCCGGAGAGAGCCTCTCAAAGAGGAAGCCAAGGGCTGAGCCAGAAATGTGTATTCATAAATGCGCACAAACACATCCGCCTGGGATCTGGTGTGGCAGGCAGGAGATAAATGGAAAGTTTTGGAATACAATTAACGTAACGGTAGTCCTCCAGCCCCACAGAGTTCAATTTGCAGAAGCGGCGTTTCAATCTGGGCTGTTTATCACTCCACGGAGGCCGGTTACACAGAGATAACGGAAAAGCTGTTGTGTGGTCCAGGCGGTGATTTGTCTTGGAGACAATCTTGATGGTTTTGTGTACGGAAGCATCATTACCCAGAAATGTGGTTCAGATGAATGAATCCCGTTTGATGGCTGGCATGGAGCACTCTTGATAAGAATCTGAGAGTCCTGGTGTTTCTGTGAAATTACCAGAGACTCTGCCCCTGAAGCAGGAGTTGTGGGCTCCAGAGCCTGAGCCTGGGAGTTCTGCTACCTCCTCTCAGGGTCCTAGCTGCAGTCCGCCCACCCTGGGGGAGAACAAGCTCCCTGTCTCTGAGGTAATCAAAGCCAGAGTGAACTCTTAGAAGCGGTAGCTGATGCTGCCGGCCACCTAGCTAATAGCCACTCTCCCTGATTTTGGTCAGAGCTGCAAAATGCCCATTTAAACCACTTTCTCTCTCAGCTTCCCTTCTGGTTAGCGGCGGCCCAGCGGCACCATTCTGGCTCAAAAGGTGTGACAGTCACTGCGGATGGCTTCTGGGAAAGCTTTGTTAGAGTACCAGAGTTAGATACCACTTCCTCTTTTTTTGGGTCTTTGTGTCCTTCCTCCTGCCCAGAATGCAGAGGTAGTGGCTTGATCTCAGCAGCTATTTTGTGACCATGAGGATCATAGTCACAGGCTGAGGAACACAGGGCAGGAGGACAAAGGAGCCTAGGCATTGATGACATTGTCGGACTGAAGCAGCTGAACCGGGCCTCTGGACTTTTTCATGAGCCATAACAAGCCCCTCATTTGCCCCTGGGCTCAGGACTCTGTCACAGGCAGTACTAACTGCTACAGTGGGATGGACCATCTGTCTGGAGTTCAGGTGAGACATCTGGTTGAAGATGGCAGTCTGGGAGTTGGAAACACTCAGTTAGCTGGAGAGCTTTGTTTGCAATGGATGTTTGTTCTCCTGGGGTGAAGAGAAGGGGCCCAGAGAAAGGCTGGGATGTTGGCATTAGAGAGGGACAGGTTGTGGCAGCCCTGCAGAGAGAGAGAGAGAGGGGAGACACGAGAAGAGTTTGGAGGACAGGGTATGGCAGAGGCCAAGCATCTCCTACTTTTTCAGCCCCTCCTGGCATCTCCTCCTGGATCAATGATAGAAGCGTCATCCTCAGCAGCCACCAAGTGGAATTCATCCTCTACCATGACACCCCCCCTTCCTGTTCTGCTCCCTATCTCAGTGGCTGGCTTTGTTACCCACCCTCATGTCTGGGCTCCTCCCTAACACACCCTCCCTTCTGAAGCTCTTCTCTCTCCCTCTCCTCCACCCCCCCCACCTGCCCACTGCCATCATGTCCTGCCTGGACCACTGCAGGCTCCTCCTAATGGCACCCTCCCCCTCCCCCATCCAGCCTTGCTCTGCATGCTGACAAATGGCCTTCAAAATCTTCACCTTCCTCCTTTGCTTAAAAACCTTCAGGGCTTCCCCACTGCCCTTCTGATGAAGCCTAACCTCCTTGGCATGGACCACAGGACCCTTAGCTATCTGGCCCCTGCCTGCCTCCCCTCCCTGTCTTAGCCAACACTGCAGGCATTTCAGATGATACTCCATTATCTAAATGAGGCATGTCTTCTAGGCTTCTGTGCCTTTGCTATTCCCTTTTCCTGAAATGCCTTTCCCTTGGCCCTGGTGGTGAGCTCTTACTCATCCCTTGGGAGCCCTGTCAAGCTCCTCCTCTGAGAGGCCTGGCTTCCAGGGTCAGAATCAGCTGCAGCCTCCCTTTCACTCCTGTGGCACTTTGCTTGAACCGGGTGAATTGAAGAACTCAGCATAATGTACCGCAGTGAATCACATCCATGCCCGCGTGCCTCACCGGAATATGAGTTCCTTGATCTCAAAAACCATGTCTGAGTTAAAGCACCCAGCCCAAGGCTTGGCGTGGAGCTTGGTAAGTCACTGTTGGATGGATGGAAGATGGATGGATGAACGTGTGGATGGATGGAAGGATGGATCAAGGAGTCGTTGAGTGGATTCATGGATGGACGGGTAGGTGAATGGGTGGATGGACGGATGGATGGGTGGATCACTGGATGCAGACATTCCCTTGTTCCCTTCCCTTGCCTAAGTCCCTTCTCCATAGCACTTACCTATGTCCACCTTTCCAAAGTAGAACATAAACTCCTTGAAGACAGAGACTGTTTTGTTGGCAGCTCTTTTCTCAAAGCCCCAGACTGTTACAGACATATAGGCGCTGCTTAATAATGAGCAGATGAGGAGGTTGGGAACGAGAGTCCAGGCCTGTCTCACTCACACAGGCTCGCGTTCTCTCATATGGTCTTTTTAGGAACAAACTAAAATAAAGGGGACACAAAAAGGGACGCCTACACTCAAGGCCATACCAGGTCCAGATGGGGAATGAGTTCTGCCCTCAAGCATCTGGAATCCGGGCAAGTGTGTGGCTGTATTTTTTAGCCTCAGAGCCTGTGGGGAGGGTGGAGGGACAATAAGAGGAATGAGGCTTGGGTGAGGGGAGAGTTCTAAAGGGGCGTTGGGGAAGGCTTCCTGGAGGAGGTGGCATATGAAATGGGCCTGGGAGGATATGTAGGGTGAAGATGGGCTGACACAGGCACGGAGGAGCAGAGGGGGTGGGCTGGGAAAAAAGGCAGGGGTCGGTTTGACTGGAGAGCTGGGTGCTGTGGATGGAGAGAGGGACAGAGAGAAAACAATTGGGCCAAGTAGGTTGGGAGCAAGCCTACTTGTAATATCTGAGAAAGGACCCAGGAGAAGAATCTAGAAAGACCAGACAATAGGCTGACACAGGTGGTTCTCCTGGGAGGACCATAAATCATGGGGCTCTTAATCCTGCCAACAACAGGTGTGTGCCGGAAGCTGGCCCCCAGAGATGATTTCCGGGGGTGGTCATGTGACCCAAACTGGCCAATCAGGGTCTTCTCTGGGACTTTCCCTGGCTTCCTGGGTGAGGCTCAGCTGGACCAACTTCCCAGCCATGGAAGATGACATCTGCAGAGCAAGACCAAGGCACAGGGGAAGAAGAGGAGAGAGGAAAAGGGAAAGAAGCCGGGTGCCATTTGGGCCCTGGAGGAATCGCCCTATTGGAGCCAGAGCTGTTGACCATTTTCTGAACCATCGCAGCCAAAGATTGTCCTGTTTGATGACATGAAAACAGATGACTGGAAGCTGCAGGTCGCAGGGGATGCAGCCCTCTGTGTGCAGCAGGCAGGGCAGAGTAAGGAGCTGGCGCCAGGGGCCTCTCTGGGGCCACCAGCCCTGGTCCCATGGGAGCGAAGCAGCTGGCTTCGCAGAAGCCGGAACCTTTGGGGGTTTGGTGGAGAAACATCTGGAGGTGGGCAGATGTGGCTGCTCCTTTCACCACCAGTAAAGCTCCTGCAGAGACAAGCCTGCAAACAGAGAAGAAAGTACAGCTTAGGTCAAAGGAGCTCTTTCTGCCTGGGGCCTCAGGTCCAGTGATGAAGTGCTTGGCAAGGCTGCAAAAGCGAAATTCTCTGCCCCAAGCCGGGCTGGGAGCTGGGAGCTGCAGGGGGAGGGGGGCTGGGGGGCTGGAGGCCGTGCCAGGCCCTCCTGATACCCCTGCTCTACATTCCTGGCCGAGCCGGCACAAGTGACCCCAATACAAGAAACCCACTGGAGGGCTTCCCTGGTGGCGCAGTGGTTGAGAATCTGCCTGCCGATGCAGGGGACACGGGTTCGTGCCCCGGTCCGGGAGGATCCCACACGCCGCGGAGCGGCTGGACCCGTGAGCCGTGGCCGCTGAGCCTGCGCGTCCGGAGCCTGAGCTCCGCA
>NC_041219.1:47543876-47563459 GCF_002837175.3 Physeter macrocephalus | reverse complement strand
ATGCCGCGGAGCGGCTGGGCCCGTGAGCCATGGCCGCTGAGCCTGCGCGTCCGGAGCCTGAGCTCCGCAACGGGAGAGGCCGCAACGGTGAGAGACCCGCGTACCGCAAAAAAAAAAAGAAACCCACTGGAAAAGTCCCCCCACCAGGTACAAACCAGCCTGGGGTGCACACTGCTGTGGCTGCACCCCCGGCTGACAGATAACCCAGGCCTGGAGGCGGGAGAGGCCACAACAGTGAGAGGCCCGCATACCGGAAAAAAAAAAAGAAACCCACTGGAAAAGTCCCCCCACCAGGTACAGACCAGCCTGGGGTGCACACTGCTGTGGCTGCACCCCCGGCTGACAGATAACCCAGGCCTGGAGGCAGCCGGCTGGGGAAGGTGGTTGCTAAGAGACGGAAATCTCAAGGCTGACGTCTAAATTTCAGGCCATGACTCAGAAAGAACCCTGGCTTTTGCCCCTGGCCCACGGCATCTTCAGGAACCAAATCCCCAGGGGCCACCTGAGGGGGACAGGTGTCTAGAGCTGGAGACAGGGACGGGGGCTTAGCCCTGATACAGGCCTGGACCTTGCACAGACAGAGCCAGTGCCCCCGGGTCCCCCCTCCGGATGCAGTGTTCAAGGAAGATACTCCCAGGGTGGCTACATGGGCTCCCGCAGGGCTCACTCCACTGCAGGAAGGATGTCAGCTGGACTAAGCTTACCTCCCGTGTGCCAAACACACACACACACACACACACATGCATACACACACACACGGACGAACACAGGCATGGGATACATGTGCATACACATTCACACACACAGGACACACACACATACACACACGTAGATGCAGCCATACAGTTTTATTTATGTTCCAAGACACCATTCTTTCTCCCTTCTCAGCTGCCCTCTGCCTTGGTCCAGCAAACCCCTAAGATTCCATCTTAAATGTCAGTTTATCAGAAAGACTGCCCCTAAACCCCTCCAGCAGGAACCCACGTGCTCCCCTTACAGAGCGCCGCGTATGGCTGTGGCCACGGGTCCAGTGACCCAGTGGACCTCTGGGATGTAAACTCCTTAAGGTCAGACATCGAAGCTTTTCACCCATACATGCTCAGCACTTAACTCATAGCAGGGTTTCACTAAATGTTCATTAAACGCAGTGAAGATTTTATAAGTGCTAGACCTGCCCTCTTTGGCCTCTCCTTTTGGAAAGGATAACACTTTTTCTTTGCTCACTATGCTTATTTTTTCATGCACTTTGTTATTTTTAATTGAAATAATATAATATTCTTTTCATCAACTGTCTTCAAAATGATGACGTAGGGTGCTCCAAATGCCAGGGCATAGTAATATTTCTATAGGGTCTCAAACGAAAATTCAGAATTTAATATTCTGAGATATTTTCACTGAGATCAAGTGGGCAAGAGTAGCTTGATATTTTGAGAATTGTTCAGCACCGTTGCTGGGCGTCTGTGAGAACTAAGTGTTGAGGGTTCTCTAGGAAAGCCTGAGGACAGACCTCCAGCCTTCCCAGAGTCCCTGTCCACTGGGGCCTCTTTCCTGGGGCCCCGAGGCCTCTGCCGCCTCCCTTCCAGCTTGCAGCCACCGCCGTGAATACCCGCAGGGGTCCTGCCCCACACCTGTGCCTTCCCCACCATGCTTTGCTCTGGTCTTCTCTCTGGACAGGAAAACATTCCAGAACCCAGTTTCCCAGTAAAGAGTGGCTCATATTCCCTCTAGGTCTCTGGAAAGACACACGTCTGACTCTTCAGGAGAAGCTTAACGGCATCAGGAGGCAACTGATGCTCCAGCCCTGTTGAAGGTAGCATCTCTCTAGATAAAGAAGGTCTAGGGCATCCTCCAGCCGTGGTCCTTTCCCCGAGGGAGAGCTGTTTATTTCCTAACTAGATTTAAGCTACAGATCCCTCCAACCCCTGACTCTCTCACTACCCCCAGTGTGGGTCAGGATGCTCTTGGGACTAAAGGCCAACAATCAGGTGAACAAGTTGAAAACCCTGGACCAGATGTCTTGATTTGATTTCTAACTCAGTGACCATGGGGATAAGTATCTCATCTGAGCCACGATTTGCTCGCCCTGTAAAGTGGGCATTTTCATCCCCATTTCACGGATTCAGAACACTGAGGCCCAAGGCCGTGAACTGCCTCATCCAGCTAGGAAGCGGGAGACCCAGGAGTGGGCTGAGGAAGCCTGACCCCAAAGTCCACGCCGTCCCATGGCTTTGCTGGCCACACCGGGGGAAACTGAGGCACAGAGAGTGAGCGACGCTCCCCCGGGCGCCCAGGAGTTGGTGGCCTAGCCGGGGTCAGACCTCAGGGGCCCCTTCCCTGCCCCAGTGCTGGGGATGACGCTGAGCCTGGCTGCCTTCCCAGGAGGGACATGTCAGACAAACCCCCTTGGGTCCTGGAAGCGAGGGGACCCCAAGGGGTGTTCACACACGAAGTGTGGGCCACGTCCCCCGAGGGAAGAGTCTAACTCCCTGCCTCCACCAAGGACTGGCAGGAGACGTTGCCAAAGCCTGGCTTGTGGGGACATGAAGAGCCCAGCGCTTACCTCCTGCTGGGCATTCTGCCTTCTCAACCCAATTAAAGGCGGCACCAGCGGGGTTGCATGAAGTTGATAAATGTGCAGACGGCAAACCCAGAGCAGCCCTCTTCCCCATCACACAAGTCCAGTCAGCAGAGCCTGTGGCTGTCACGAGGTGAGTTCACCTGCTACGGGACACTGGGACCCTCAGGGCAGGTGGGTGCGTGGCCCCCAGGTGTGGCCCCCTCACCTGGACGTGGCCTGAATCACCTCCACTGGGGCGTCCCCACAGAGGTTTGGGGTTGGTTTTGTTTTAATATAAAGGATTTGTCCTGGGCCAAGATGCTTTCCCTGTGAAAAATGGTTTTAGTTCCTGACACCTGGATGAGGCCTCTGAGGACAGGTGTGTGGGCAGCTGGCATGAAGAGGGGTTATCTTAGTTGAGCGAGATGCTACTCTATGCCAGAACTGTCATTTCGTACATGACCTTGTACAGCCATCAGCACAGCGGTTTATCCTCACGTTATAGGTTTCCCTGTGTAAGTTGGGGGAAGGGGTTAGACTTGAGCAGCTCTAAGCACCACACCCGCAATCTGGCATCGGGGATGGCAGATCTGAGGTGGCAGGGCAGGTGCCCAATTAATAACTGATGAATTAATCAAGGCTGTCTTGTAACCTTCACTTCAACTTGGCAATAGCTTTGCGTCAGTCAGGTTAAGCTAAATTATGCTGCAGTAACAACCGCAAAGCTGCAGTGGCTTAACCCCAAATTGCGTTTGTCACCCATGCAAAGTCCACTACAGGTCCAGGGGGTTCCCCAGAGCCACTGTCCCCCAGGGATGGCCCAGCAGCCTGGGCTGGCCGGGGGGCCCATATCCTGCAGCTGCAGTTCTGAGGCAGGACCTCCTTGCCCGATGCAGCAGGAGAGAGCGGGAATGGCCCTAAATGCTTCTGCCTGGAAGCAACACATATCCTCTGCTCACGTTTCCTTGGCCAGAGCAAGTCACACGGTCGTGCCCGGCTTCAAGGGAGTGTGTGCCTGGGAGGAGAGGAGAGGACATGCCTCCTTCCCACCTCAGGACAGCCGGTCACTCTCCAGCCTCATGGAAGACCGTGGTTGGCTTTGGACGTGGCCTCCAGCCCCACACTTCTGTTTCTCCACGGCAGCCCCTCTGTCCTGTTCAGATGACGTGGGCCCTGGAGAGAAGTGTGGAGGGACTGGGGCTCAGGCCGTGGGGACCCTATGTGACCCCCGGGGACTTCCACATGCACAGAGAAGCCCAGGTGCCCTTTAATGAGGGCAGGTACACAGCAAGCATCAGCGAACGTGCAAACAAACACCCATAGGCTGGGAGGCAGTACAGGGCGGAGGTTAAGGGCATAGCCTTCAGGGCCCACAGTGTCTGGCGTAGATCAGACACTCATTAAATATTGAATGAATGAATGAATGAATGATAGCGGTCTTCAGTTACTACTACCTGATCCTGGGCATGGTTTCACCTCTTTGGGACTCAGTTTCCTCATCAATAAAGTGGATAATAAATCAGGTCTCACGAGGCTACATTTTCAAATGTAGCCTCTGTAGCAGAGTGCCCAGCACATAGCAGGTGCGCTAAGGTTCCTTTTGTTTAATTCACCCTGCAGGGTTCGACTTCCTCCCTTTGATCCAGTGATTGGTTTGGCGGCCGCTTTCATGGACGGAATTCTAAGAGGCGTCTGGGCTGGAATCGCACGGCATTCACGCAGCTCCCAGACATGGAGTAATTGTCGCCGTGCGCGGGGGTCCCTGGTCTGGGGCAGCGCGTCCGTCCATCTGTCCCTGCAGCCGGGACAGGTCACACAGAGGCTGTCTCCCCAGTGAGGCAGGCGTCTGGGCCTCGCCCATCGCCGTCTGCATTCCCAGCCCTGTCCCCAGAGCGGGGGTCTGGGCTCTGGACTGGGGCAGGACAGCGTTGACTGGCCTCCGGGGAGTCCACTGAGGGTGCGCCCGGGGGCCCCAACCTGCTGGACCCTGGTGTCCTGTCTGGTCTGTCACTGATGAGACGAGGTTTTCACGCGTGCCGCGTGATTTCCTTCCCGCACTGTAGCTTCCTCAGGCGTAACTGGTGCAGGTGTGGGGCGACCCATGGTCCCCACGGAACCTGGGGCTCTGTGTCTATTTCCGCCCCCCTCCTGGTGGGTGGAGAGCCTTCACATCGGCTCTTTCCCTGTCCTTTTCCCGCAGGCTCTGTCCACTGATCAGGCCAGCCCTGCCCCGAGGACGTCCTGGACATGGCGGCAGACAGAGCCTCCGGCTGCTGTGAGGCCGCGCTAGTGCTCTGCTCCCGTAGGGGACCTGCGGGTCCAAAGCAGGCCTGGCCGACTCGGGTGTGTCCTCTTGTTCTCTGGGAACCTTGCCGCGTGGGCAGCCTTATCTCCATTTTACACATAAAGAATCCAAAGAGCAGAGAAGGAATTAGTCAGCTTTTTCCAAAATTAGCCAGTTTAGCAGACACCCCAAAGCTGGAGGCATCACAGCAAGCGCGCGTTCTCGATTCCAGGTTTGCGTATCGGCTGATCCAGGCCGGCTTCTCCCAGGTGACTAACTGGGCTCGGGTGTGCTCTCGGCCCAGGCTGCCTGGATCATCTTCTTGTGGCCCATCCCTGGAGTGCAGACCCCCCCGGCGCCCTGAAGGCCCCAGGTCACGGGGCGTCAATTCCATGGGCACCGCTTTTGCCTCAGCCAGGTCGGTGGCTGGGGATACGCTCCACGCTCTCTGGCAGGAGGACCGGAAGCTCGGCCCGAATCACACAGCCCAGGGAGGAGCTGGGATTTGAACCCACGCGTGCTCACTCAGTGGACAGCCCCCGACACCACCAGCCTCTGGTTTGAAGCTGTGCGGGAAACCCAGGCTCGGGGCTCCACCTGCAGCAGCTCTTCTTCCCACGTCTCTAGAGGTCAGAGCACCTGGACGCGAGCAGCTGCATCGCGAATACGCAGACGGCGCTCTTGGGAGTGGCCGGGCGCCCTGGCCGGCCCCGAGGTGACCCATCAGGGCCCCAGGGCTCTGTGTCCAGAGGCCGCGCCACTCTCTTTTCTCCAACGTCGCACGGCCCGGGGGGCAGCCCCGGCGGGAGGGGCCTGCAGGCCTGTCTGACCCTGGAGAGGGGACGTCCGGAAGCAGGTTGCTCAGAGAGATGAGGGCAGCGCACGGCAGAGGAGAGGTGGGCAGCTGTGCTCTGCTTCCTCGGGGAGACCTGCTCTGCCTGCAGGGCCGGGAGGCCATGTGAGCTGGACGCCTTCCAGCCTGGGGGCCCTGTGAGTCACATGGCCTGGGAGACTGGGTGCAGGCAGGGGCTCCCCAGAGCGAGGCGGCAGGGCCATCTGCACGGCAGGGAAGTAAGATGACCGTAGTCACTTCATTCGTTCGTTCCTTCCTTCATTCATTCAGTGAAATGTCCACTGAATAAGGGCTCTGTGTCTTGCCCAAAGCTGGGATCTTGGGAGAGAAATCAGACAGGGGTCCTGTGATCAGGCAGCTGCTAGAACCTTAGAGCAAAAGGAGACCTCAGAGCACAGCATCCTCACGGGGAGTCATCAGTCTCAGCTCCTCTTCCTGCAAGTGATGGGGAGCTCACTACCTCACAAGACAGCCTCTCTGAGGACTGGATATCTCTGCCTGTCAAAAAGTTTTCTCCCTCCCTCCCTTCCTTCCTTCCTCCCTTCCTTCCTTCTTTCCTTCCTTCCTTCCTTCCTCTCTCTTTCTTTCTTACTCTCTTTCTCTCCTTTTCTTTCTCTCTCTCTCTCCCTCCCACCCTCCCTCTCTCTCTCTCTCTCTCTCTCTCTCTCTCTCTCTCTCTCTTTCTTTCTGTTTTCGTTGTGTGTGTTTGTTTTGCTGTTACAAACGGTGCTCCCAGAAACATTCTGGCACAGTCTCCTGGTACCCATGGGCAAGAGATTCTCTAAAAACGTGGAAGTGAAATGACCAGGTCTGCTCACCTCCACCCGCACTAGATAAGGCCAAAGTGCTTTCCAATGCGATTGCAACAAGTTACACAATCACTGTTTAATTGATTTCCAGAAAATCTATTTGGCTCTTTTTCAAATCTGCTCAAGTCATTTTTGAATCTCTTGCTCTTAACCCATATTTCCGATTCTCTCCTTTTTCCTTTCTTTAATCATATCAGACAAACTTTGTTTGCACACCTCTGATAATGCAGTTATCTGAAGACGCCGTGGGCTGATTCAGCTGTGTGGTTTCTGCTGCTTCGCACTCATGGTGCCCTGATCCCTTGTGTGTTCAGTGACTTTTCTCTGTAAGATGCTCATTTTCCTTTCCTTCACGTTTGGCTTCAAGGTGAATTCCTCCAGAGAGGATTTGCATTTGTTTGTGAGAAGTCTGGAGAAAGCTATTTTAAGCTAAATTCCTAGCCAGGGGTTTCTGCAGACAGGGCGGGACGTGTGAATTGGCCCTGCAAACCCGGATGAGGGCTGGCTTGTGGGGTGTGATGCTCGAGGGCACTGGCCAGACCTATTTCCTGCCATCGTGGGTTTCTCAGGCTCATCTCAAGTCACCTTGGCCAGTTGGTGGCAGGTCCATGATGCATTCCGAGTGCATGAGTAACGAGCATTAATTGGACACCACTGTGTGCCAGAGGGCTTGGGAGGGGCTGGACACGCCACATCCAACTTCTTTGTTACAACAATCCTCTGCGCGGGGACTAGGATTATCCCGCCCCTTTACAGACGAGGAGACTGAGGTCAAAAGGGGGATGTGCCAGGCCCTGCGGTTCCCCAGCTGGCAGGCTGCGCACACGGGCTCTCCCGGACTCTCAGCCTTCACGCCGAACCTCTGCGGCTGCAGGTAGCTTCTGCTGTTATTAGTTTACTGTTCTGCCACCAGAGGCATCAGGGACCTGAGCCCCCTGCATGATTGTCCCCTCTGGCCCCGACACAGACTCCCTGATGGAACAGGCTTGTCCCTTGTCAAGTCAATGTGTGGTGACTCATGCTGCTTTCCTCTGAATCAGAAAGAACTCCCTGAGCAAGTCCCACTTCGTGTTGGCAGCCAAGCAGCCGCTGCCTGTCCAGCCAACAGACTCCAGTGCCATTCTGGGTACAAGCTAAAGACCAAGGTGACATAGGGGGAAAAAAGGCCCTCTTCCAAAATGGACAGCATGGCTGTCCCCCTGCTTCTTCCAATGCACACGTTTGCAAGCCTTGCCTGGAGAGATGCTCCTTCCAGCTTCTGCTGGGGGTGTGGAGGGGGTCACCTGCCCAGCCGCTCAGCCCCGGACTCAGAACAACATCAGGGGCTAGTCAAGGGCAGGCAGGTCACTGGCCGAAAATTCTCCAGAGCAGCACGGGCCCCCAGAACTCCCATGAGCATCTCACCCAGCGCAGCTGACACTGTGAGACAAATAGGTCCTCGGCTGCACCTCCCTCTGGCCTCAGCCCATACTACCTGCCGCTCCCCAGCCCCTCTGTGATTCCTGTGCCCAGGTGGGTGACGCTGGGGACACAGAGGAGCCAGCCCTGGTCCTGCCCCTTGGCAGCTCCCAGACTGGAGGGGGCTCAGGCTCAGACAGAGATGTACAGCTGTAATGTGGGAGCCCAGCCCGGGAGAGGGCAAGGAGGGCTTCTTGGAGGAGCGAGGCTAGATCTTAAGGAATGAGTAGTATGAGTAGATTGGGTAGGTCCTCTCTCCTCTGAACCTGGTTAATTCCTGCTTAATCTTCAGATCTCAGCTTAAGCATCACCTCCTCCAGGAAGCCTTCCCTGATCTCACTCACCTGGCAATCCCCTATGATAGATGACTGTCCGTGTCCCTCTCCCTCCCAGTCCCTGAAGCAATGGAATTACATGATTAATGTCACCCCCTACCCGACTCTGAGCTCTGGGACGGCAGGGACCATGTTACCTTTGGCCCTTGGAGAACACTCAGTAACCAGTGGGAGGCAGCTACTGATATGAGCACAGGCTCCATCACTACTTAGCATGCTATATGCTCTGGGCTTCAGTTTCCTCCTCTGTAAAATGGGCCTGTTGTGAAGCTTCAGTGGGGTAATAGAGGCACAATCCTCAGTATAAAGCAAGTGTATAAGACATGTTGGCAATTTTTATTTTCTAGATTAGTGCCCGGCACAAAGCACATGCCCAGTAAATATCTGTCAAATAAACGTATGTATACACACTATTGATGCCATGTATAGAAGAGATAACTAATGAGAACCTGCTGTGTAGCACAGGAAACTCTACTCAAATGTCCTGTGGTGACCTCAGTGGGTAGGAAATCCAAAAAAGAGGGGATATATGTATACATATAGCTGATTCACTTTGCTGCTTTGTACAGTAGAAATTAACACAACATAGTAAAACAACTATACTCCAATAAAAATGTTTTTAAAAATAAAATAAAACACGATGACAGAAATAAACGAAAAAGTATATTGCTGATCAATGCATTAGTCATCATGCTGGTTTTGCTAACTTATTACTGACTGCGATCTCCCGCTCTGGTCTTCAAGCCGCATGAGGACAGGCTGGGGCCGCCTGCTAACACAGCGTCCTCGGCATCCGGCACAGCCAGGGGCCTCGTCCTGGGTGCCGGGGGAGGGCAGGCGTGCATGGCCGTGGGGTGCCCACCTTGCGTCCCCCACCACGCTGCGTCCTTCTGAGCGCTGTATTGCTGAATCCTCTACGGCTCAGGGTCCCACGGGTACCTGAGGTGGGGCCGGGATTTGAACCCACGTCTCTGACCCCGCAGCCTAGTTGGATCTGCCTCTTTCCCGCTCACACCAAGTCCAGGGCTGCCTCCTATGCATGGTTCTTCTGCATTGTTGACATCCAGAAGCTTCTGTATCTGCTGGGGGGCCCTTGCCTGGGTCCATGCAAAGGAAGCAGTGGGGGTGAAAACCCGCTTGCCGAGGGGTACCGAGGGCTGACCGCGGGCTCTGCACGGTCCTCCCGGCAACCTGGGAGGAAAGGCAGGAGAAGCACCAAAAGAGCCCACGCAGCGGGCGCTTGCCACGTCCCAGGCTCCGTGAAAGCACGCCCACGGGAGACGCTCAAGGCTCACAGGGACGCCAGGGAGGGTTCAGCTTATTTCATTCTACAGCTGGGGAGGGTGAGACTCAGAGAGGCCCCTTGTCCGAGGCCAAGCCCGGACCTGCATCCTTCCTCTGGGTCAGGCTCTGTCAGGCTGGGCTGTGTCCTGGGAGCACTCCCGGAGCCAGGGCTTGGAATGTGTGTCCACACGTACCACCAGACCCTCTGCGGAGAGGACGGGTGCCTGGGGGGAACAGGGCTGGGGAGCCCAGAGGGACCCCCAGTCCCATGCGCCTGGCCCTTTGGGGCTGAGCTGAACTGTTCTGGCACTTTCTCCTTTTGGTGACTGTTGTTACCACCCCCATCCCCCGGGGCTGGGCCCACGTGTCTCTCTCTGGGCCTGGGGGCAGGTCAGCGATGGGGTGATGTGACAGGCTCCAAGGCTCTATGCACCCCACCATCCTGGCCCCAGGAGGATTCCAGAGCTTTTCTGGAGACCTCGGCCAGACAGCACCTCCTTCTGCAGTCCCAAGAATACAGAAAGGATGGTGCAGAGAGCCAGTATCCCCGGCAAGATTCTTAAGGGGAGTTCTCCTGGCCATCATCACGATAATGGAGGCCCTTCCTCCGAGAACTGCCCAAGCTTCTTTTCCCTTGCCCTCTCACCCCTTCCTCTGTCCCTCCATCTTTCCTCCTCTACCTCTTTTCTTCCTGCCTGCCCTTCTTCTCCCAACAGTAGATGACAACACCTGGCCTCTGCTTCCACAGGGCTTGCTGGATGCCGCCTTCTCTTTGTGGCCTTGGCACCTGGCCCTGCAGCCCGAGACGGGAGACTTGAGGGGCAGCAAGGGATGGGGCTTCACATGGTATGTGGCCAGGCAGAGGCCAACTCACCCGCCTGCCATCCCAGGGCCGGTCACCGGCTCCGGACGGAGGCGACCTCAGCCACGTGGCTCATCTGATCTGGGTTCTGAGAGGAATATTCCGGGAGGGAGCGCCTGGCAGGTCTGTCTTGCTACGGTGCAGACCCAGCTGTTAGCGGCATTTGGCACTTAGTAGGAGCTCCAAGACAGATGTTGAGCCACGTCTTCCTTGCGTTTGTCCTGGAAGGCGCAGATGATGTGCCTGGAGCGGGGTGCAGCAGGTGCCTAAGCACGTATGCAGTGTGCTGCCCGCGCCCATCTCGTCTGCACGAAGGGCTGAGAACCGGGAGGAGGGGGAGAGGAAGGGCGCTCAGGCCGAGTTCCCCTGGGAAGGGGACCTGAGAGCTGAGCCTGGAACAGGAAGCGGTGTCCCAGGCTGCGGAAGCAGGTGGGGAGAGCCACACGGGCCAAGGGAAGCAGGCGTCGGATGAAGGATGCATGACACGTGATGTGAGCGGGACAGAGCCGGCGAGAGTGTTCGGAGGGGAGGTGGAGATTCTGAGTGTTGAGACGGGAGCTCCAGCCTCATCCTCATAACCCAGGCTCACCCCTGCTTTCCAAAGACACCTTCTGTCTGCACACGAGAGAGGAAAAGCCTCCTCCGCCGAGATCCTGCACGAAGCAGGGCCACGGCTCAGCTCTCATCTCCTGGAGAAATCATCTCCATTTCTCTGAGTTGGCTCCAGAATTGCTTTTCCCCAAACCCTAGTTACGGAGAACACGATCCTATACTACGTGCTTCCCAGGCGTCCTCAGAGAAGCCTCTGACTGCAGCGCGGCTGCCCCCGGCTGGTTCCCCACGCTTGGCGGCCACTTAGTCTGTCAAAAGCAGAGCTGGCATGCGACTTGTCCCCGAGAGCTGGCATGAAGAGGTGCCTGGTGGCCCGGGGACCGGAACATGCCGCTCGCAGAAAAATTGAGTGTTGCAGCTAAACTGTCCAATTCCTCAAAGGAACTGTCAAACCATGTCAGGGGAAATCCCAGTAAATCCTGAAAGCCGCTGCTGGATGATAAAAGTCAGAGACACTGAAGGTTATTAGAAAAAGTACTCCTCTGCATGACAGCCGGGGAGAGCCTTGAGGAGGGCTTGAGGCAGGGGCTGCCGGCCAGGAGGGGCTGAGGAAGGCCACTGCTGGCCCGTGGGGTCTTTGGGCTGGAGTGGGGTCCCCGTGCAACCATCTGTAGGGGGTACAGCGCTCCGGGCCAGTCAGCCTTCCGCCCCACCCCCATGCGGCTCTGTTTCACTTTGCTTTCCCTTCTCTGTAATTCAAGAACAAATAGGACTGAATCCAGCAGCTTGTCTCCGCAGCCTCAACCCTGTGCACAAACAGTGTCTCCCCTTCACGACTGGAGCTCCCCGGGGATGGGGAAGCACTGGACCGCGGATGCCAGAGAGCGGAACTGACAGCAAGTCAGAGCAGATTCCTGGGAGGGGTCACCTGGGACTCCTATGACAGGAGGATGGAGGATGCCAGGGCCAGGCGGGGCATGCGCGGGGCTGGGGGACGGAGAAGGGAAGAGCCCCCGCCACACACGGCCCAGCTCTGGCCCTCCCCACACCACTGTGCTCAGGAGACCCCCTCCGCATACCCCTCCACACGCAGGGTGGGCTTTGCTACCATCCCTCACCCAGGCGGCCGGGGCCAAGGTCGCAGTGAGGCGGTGAACCCTGGGACCCTGGGGGTGTCTGGTCCCCTTTGGCCCTCTCAGCAGCATTTGCCCTGAAGTTAGGCCTGGGGGATGCTGTGCCCGGATCCCCGGGCGTGCCCTCTGAGAGCTGAGGTCAGCTCTAAGTCTGTGGGGACCCGGGAGGCCTGGAGGCAGGTCAGGCCCCTGACCAGGTCTGAAGCTCCTCGGAGCCCCTACGTCTGCCCCTGCAAAGCAGGGCCCGGGTCACCTGCCTCCCGGAGAGCAGACTGTCAAGTCTGCCAAGTGCAAAGCAGAAGGTGGGGTGGAGGTGAGCAGGGGGGGCCGCCTTGGCCCCAGGGGCTCATTCTTTGGGGATCCCTGCGCTTTGCAGCTCTCCAGGGCTTGTGCCCACTCTGGCCCACAGGACCCCTGCGGTGGGGGACGGAGGGCAGGGGCTCAGGCATCGGTCGGGGGTCTGTGTTGTCTGCCTCGACGGCAGCCACTGTGCCTGGCCCTAAGCCCACGGTGCACGGTGCCCCCATGGCAGATCCGTCCTCTGCCTCAGGCTGCATCCTGCCCTGATGTGGGCAGGTCCATCCCCAGGGCCTGTTGCCAGGTATTTGAGGCCCAGGGCTGGGACTGAGGCCAGCTCCTGCCCCGATCCACTCTCCCACGGAGCACTGACCCAGGAGCCCGAGTGCCGAGCAGAGCCCAGATTCGGTGGGGGGGGCGGGGAACCAAGACCCAGAGGGTTTGAAAGGACAGCTCGGCTGCTGGGCCCCAAGGGACAGCCCCTGCCCTCTAGGAGCCTGAGCCAGAGTCTTCCGGCTGTTGCAGTTGCTACGGAAACCGGGACCGCAGGCTTTCATGTTCACCCACCCCCCCCACAAAGCTGGGGCTGGAAGGAAGGTGGGGAGGTAAAGTGGGGAGGACCTAGGCCAGGGCTGACTATTCAGTCCTGCCCTTTGACCCCCAGTGCTCCCGTGGAGGCAGGGAGGATCCTCAGGGGCCCAGCCCGCGGCAGCGCAGGGATGCTGGGAAGGTGCTCTGGGCCACCCAGGGCTGCACAGGCCAGCACAGCGGCCATCTGGCCCGTCTGCCACAGCCGGCGGGAAGGAAGGAGGGACGCTGGGGCCCTGGGGCTGCCAGAGACTCAGGAGGGATCTAGAAAAAGAAATTCCCTCCTGGTTCCCTCACCAGCCTCTTGTCCAGCAGGCCCACACCATTGCCTAAATGCTTGGAAGAGGGAAAACTTGGGTTCCCCCCATGCTTTGCCTGGCCTTCCCCCAGCACCCCAATTCTGAGATTTTCAGGGCCCTGGTTTCAGACAAGCTCTGGAACAGGAAAGGGGAGAAGGAAGGCTCAGGAAGCTTCTCGGCACAAACCCTGGCCCGAAACTCCGTCGGCTCTGCCTGCAAGGGTCTCAGTGAGGACAGCCACTCCCGCTGGCCTTATTCACACCCGGACCCTAACTGAGCTTGAAGGTCCTGCTGGAATGGAGGCCCAGGATGCAAGCAAGCAGGTGTGCACTGCGCCCAGCAGCTGGCAGACCCAAGACCCCTCAAAGCTGATACCTGGCCGTGGAAGCCCCGAAGCTCAGCCCTCTGGACAGTGCCCCCCGCCCTGGGCACAGCCCTCTACAGTTTGCCAGTGCTTTCTCATTCATGCTCACATTCAGTCTTCCCGACATCCCAAGGAGGCGAGCAGAGCAGACGCGGTCATTCCCATTTTACAGGTGAGGAAACCGAGGCTCCGCGAAGGTCGGTGACTTGGACAGCGCTGCGCAGTAGAGCTGCAGGTGGGATCTGCACCCGGATCCAGGGCCCCTGGGGGACGTGTGGCCCCGGGCCCACGGGGCCTCTTCCCACGCTGCCGCCCACGGTGACGGTGACCCACAGGCCGGAAGGTCCCGCTTCCCCTGGGAGTGGCTGGACAAGCGAGCGGCGGAGCCTCTGGTGAACAGCTGGTGGGGGGGAACGTATCCGTGTAGGCTCCTCCTCCAGCCGTGGGGCCTTCGAGGACCGAGGCAGGGATGCCTGCAGGCTGACACTGGTGAACACACGGAGAGCCGGCACGTGGATTTGTCCCCCGGCTCCTGGTGAAGAGCGCTCCCGGGAAATGGTCTGAGGAACCCCAGGCGGCGCCCCGCTGGGCTGCCAGGGCCCCCAGAGCTCATCTGCTCCAATCCTGGAGATGCGGCCCAGAGAGGGGGTCGCCCTGCCCAAAGCCACACAGCATGTCAGGGACCAGCAGGGGCTTGACTGGGTCTGACTGCTGGGGTGGGGAGAGCCTGGGCCCCTCAGGCCCTCACAGCCCCAGGCTCCTGCTGGCTCCCAGGGAGGTGCTCTCGATCGTCTCTGGCCCTCCAGGCACCCCTGGCTCCTGGCAGGTGGCCTTGTTGAGAAGAAGAGCGGGTTTTGTCTGCCGGCCGTTGGCCATAAGCCTCCCGGCTGCGCCGCCGTGGCCGGGGCTCTTCTGCCCGCTCGGCCTCCGCCGAGCGTCCCGGGTGGGGGTGTTCGCGCAGGTCGACAGGGCAAGGCTTTTGCTCTGACAGAGTTCGGGGCCCGCAGGAGGACGGGTGCCTCTGGTGACTGCTCTCCTCTGGGCACCTGGGCGCCAGGCGGGCAGCGCCCTGGCCGAGGCCCCAGCGGGTGAGGGCAGCTGGGCGCTCAGCTGCCGAGCCAGGGCCGGGAGGCTGCGAGGCGGCGGGAGGGGGGGACCCAGCGGGCGCCCGGCGGGGGGTGGCAGCCGGCGGGGCCAGGAGATGCTCGGCTCTGGGCGGGCTCTCAGGGCAGACGGCCGCCCGGACGCCGCTCACGGGAGGAGTGTGCCTCTGGGGAGGGGCCGGGCAGTGGCCCCCTCCTCCCCCTCGACGCCTCAGCCCTATTCCTCCCTGAGCTGAGCCTTCGCCCTGGCCCTGGCCCTGCAGCGGCTAAGCCCGTCCAGGTGTCCCGTGTCTCACAAAGCACTGTGGCGAGGGCAGGGCCGGCGTGGAGCCCGCCGGCCCCACCCCACCCCCGCCGGGCTGCTTGGCCAAGTGGTCCTGCTTCGGGCCCTGGCTGTGCCTTTTCCCAGCCTCGTCACCTGGGGCAGGTGAAGACCTCTCTGGGCCCCGGTTTTCTCAGCCGAAGGACGGGGACAATAAACGGATCGTCGTCTGGATTAAGCGAGGGTTCTTAGGACGTCGACGTGTGCGTGGCACAGAGGAGGGCCCAGCAGGGCTACTCTTGCTGCCCCATAACACAGGTGCAGAGACTGAGGCAGGAGCGTCTGCGACTGACCCGAGGCCGTACGGCGAGTGGCCGGCGGAGCTCGGATCCGAACCCCGCGCTCCGGCCCACGCCACGTCCCAAGCAGCTGCACAACCCGGCCTCGGACTCGGGGCGTCGTGCCCCTGCGGGCGTCGCAGCATCGAGAAGGAGACCATCCAGCCGGTGTCGGTGTCACCGCTCTTAGACCCTCACTCATCCAAGCACATCCACTCACCTGAGCCCCGGCTCTGGGCCAGGCCCACGCTAGGTGTCAGCAGCCCCCACGATAGACAGAACCCTGCCTCCAGGGAATTTCCGTGCTGGAGCTGGGGGCGGAGGGCACCCAGACGGCAAAGGAGCACGTCAGTAGGTGGACACAGGGCTCGATGATGGGGAGAGTGAGACGGGGTGATGGCAGGCGGAGGGCGAGCCACCTGGGGGCCGGGGGGGGCCAGACAGGAGCCCGGGCCGGGGGCGCCAGTTTCACTCACCGAGTCCTGGGAAGCCACTGGGAGGTTTAAGCGGGGGTTAGGGGGGTGGGGGGGGTGACAGGTCACAGCTCTGCGAGGAGACCGTTCCCTGGGGAGGCTCTGAGCTTTGGTGACTTTTGGTGGCTTTAACCCCTGCCTCATGCTGAGCCCAGGGTGGGCAGACCCCGAGGGCCCCACCAGGCACGGTCTCCCCCCCCACCCCCCGCGGTTCCCATCTCACTCCCTCCCAGAGCCTCAAGGGAGGTGGGCCCGGGCCGGGCCCACCCGGAGAGGCCCGAGTATTGCCAACAACATCATTATCATTGGTGCCCAGGGCAGGACCCCCTCACCGTGGGTGGGAATGGGATACGATCCATGGGCTGAGGGTCACCCGGACCCGGCTGCAGGTTTGAGGCCAGCCTTCGGCTCCCCACTCCTTTATAGGGGATGCTCTTTGGACGCCCCTTCCCCCTTGCAGCCCTCTGTACCTCCACCCTGCCCTTGTTCTTGGTCCCCGGGCCCCAGGGAAGTGGCAGAGGAACTCAGATGGTTCCTATTTCTCCCCATGAAGTGCAAGCCTTGGAGGTGGGCGAGCCCAGCGTTTGCTGGGTAGGTTTCCCGTCCAGAGGAGCAGGTGAATTGCCATCTGCGCCCTCACTCTGTGGCTTGTCACTTCCAGTCCAACATGACCCCAGGTAATGCTGCAGCCGGCCCGCCACACGGCTGCCTGCCAAGCTGCCTCCCCTTTTCCATCTGTCTCCACCGGTCGGGCCCCTGGGACATGGCTGCCATCTCCGCCAGGTGCGGTCCTGGGGCGCTGGGGGCCTCTCTACCTCTCACCGGCCGTGTGGCCCCAGCCTGGGCCCCCTCCCTGGGCCTCCGCTCCCTCCCCTGCGAAGCGTGCCTGGAGGGCCGGCTCCTGGGCCAGCTCCTGTCCTCTGCCCCCATCAGGGGACCCAGGACCTTCCAGCTTGTCAAACCCTGAAGCGTGAACCCCAGACGGGCTCTGCCCTCTGCCCAGCACGCCTGGAGCCCCTCAGGGGCCTCTGTGTCCACTGGTCCGTGGGAGACTCCAAGCCCCCTCCCTTGCCCAGAGGCTGACCTCTCTCCCCCCGGCTAGGCCAGATTCTACTGAGCTCTCCTGGGCCAGTGAAAGGTCTGGGCAAGGACTAGAAACCTGTGGAAGTAAAGCCTGGGCCTCTGAGCCCTGGGCCAACACCCACATGCTTGAATCCCAGCTTGCCACGTAGATGGAATGGGTGGCAGCAAGGCATGTGTGGCAGGGGTAGAGCCTCACGCCTGCAGCTCTCTCCCTCCTGTACCTCATCCCCTCCTTCTGTGTGCCCTACTCCTACTCCTATAAAGCTCTGGCTGCCTCTGGGTGGGGACATGGGGACAGGAGGCCAGCACAGGACTCAGAGGAGCCAGGCCTGCACATCCGATCACCGGCAGCCCATGTCTCCCTCCCTCGGTGTCCTCATCTGTCCGGCGGGGCTCGGAGGGCCTCCCCTGCGGAGGTGGGGCGAGTTAAACGCGGGACACGAGCGAGGCCTCTGGCTGGCTTTCTGCCAGGTCACCGGTGTGCCCCTCATGGCAGCGTTTAGGGATCAGCCGCTCTGTGCCAGGCACCGGCCGGTCAGGTGCCCTCGCGGAGCGCGCAGCAGGTACGGTAGCTACGGGTCCTTGCTGAGCATGCGCCGTGCGCGGCCCCGCCCAGAGCCGCCCTGCGCGCACGCGTCGCCCTGCCTCAAGCCTGTGGCAAAGTGTGCGTCGTCGTCGCCAGTTCGCAGGGCTGCATAGGGGCTGCTTCTGCGGGTGCACCCCCATCCCTTCTGTGGCATCTGGCACGTACTCCGTGGCATCTGGCTCCTCAGGGTTTGTGTAGTACTGTAATAACTGGGCAGTGCCTTTTCTTTGTCCAGAACAAAACGGGATGGAGTATTATTCGGCCTTAAAAAGGAAGGGGATTCTGACGCGGGCTGCCACCTGGGTGACGCCTGGAGACATCCAGACGTTCTCCTCCTCAATCTGGGGGTGGTCCACGCGGGGACTTGGCAAAACTTCAGGGAAGTGGACACTGATGTTTTGTGACCTTTTCTGTGTGTTTGTTATACTTTAGTAAAAAATTGTCAAAACCCAAAGCAAACCGAAGGCTGGATCGCAGGAATGCATGAGTCTCAGGAGTTCCACGTAGGAGGTTGCCCCCCACCCGGGAGGATGCAGGAAGCACGGGGCAGGAGGACGGTCCTGGCCCCTGAGTCCAAAATCCTGGGTAAATCCCAGCTGGGCCACTTGTCTGAGTGTTAGTCTCTCCCTGTGAAAAAGGGGTGAGGGTTCTGTCTCTGAAGGAGGGGTTCGTTGAAGCCAAGCGTGTGGTTTGCTGCACCCACACTGCCAGCGCATCCCCGCCCCCAGCCTGCCCCCAGGTTCCCAGACCGCAGTGAGCCCTGGAGCAGCGGGTGACACAGTGCCAGGGCTCTGGGCCCTGCCAGCTGCGTCCCGCGTTCCCCAGCTGGGCACCGTGTCCAGAGCTCAGGCAGCACTGCCGGTCTGTGCATTTGCATTTGTCCCTAGCTCAGCAGAAAGCTCTCCTCCCTATTAGCCATTCTGCTCTAGTTACCAGCAGAAGCTTGGGTGCTGATGGATTGAGCCAGGAAAGGGGGAGTTTGGATGATGCAGGAAGCGGGGGGTGGGGGGAAGGCTGCTGAGGGGAAGGGAGAACTCGGTCTGCATCAGGGGCAGGGACATGCGTCCGCCTTACAGACCTGCGAGGAGAGTGGGCACGTGGGCTGGGCAAGGACCGGCCTGACCTGGTTGCTTCTGGTTCCTCAGTGAAGAACGAAGCAAGGTCGCCGGCTGAACGTGGGACGTGGGAGGTGGGAAGAAAGAGGGAAGGTGTGAAGCAGGCCTTTTGGAGAGTGGGGAGAGGCATGCTTCCATCACGTGTTCTCACTCCCACACGCTTGTACAGAGCTGGCGCTTTCCTTGCACATAAGTTCATACTAGAAGTACGCTTTCTGGATCGTCTTCCTGGAACATCTCACGGCATCTTTCCTGAGCAGGATAAATAGACCCAAGGTCTCTGCACACGTGCCGTGGGGTGATGGCTGTGCAGCTCCTCTGAACACTTAGGTGGTGTCGGCTTCTCTCTATGACAAGTGATGCTGTAACAAAATGCACAGTTATCTTGGGGCACCTAATGAATATGTTTTAAATTATAAATTTATTTATTTAATTATTTTTGGCTGCGTTGGGTCTTCGTTGCTGCGCGCGGGCTTTCTCTAGTTGCCGCGAGCGGGGGCTACTCTTCGTTGCGGTGCGCGGGCTTCTCATTGCGGTGGCTTCTCTTGTTGCGGAGCACGGGCTGTAGGCGCGCGGGCTTCAGTAGTTGTGGCTCGCGGGCTCAGCAGTTGTGGCGCACGGGCTTAGTTGCTCTGCGGCATGTGGGATCTTCCCGGACCAGGGCTCCAACCGATGTCCCCTGCATCGGCAGGCGGATTCTTACCCACTGTGATACCAGGGAAGTCCCCCGATGAGTATTTTATACTAGGGGCTCTAACTAGTGGACTTTCTTCCTCAAGAGGGTGCTTGCATTTGTGATTTTGATGCCCTGGCCTTTCACCAAAGCAGACCCTATTGACCCCCTGAGCCCGGAACGTTGAGAGAGTGCCAGCTCCCCTGACTGCAACGTCATAACCCTTTCTTTGTTGGCATTCTGAAGGGTTAGAACTAATACGGCATTGTTTTAAC
>NC_041219.1:47535829-47543376 GCF_002837175.3 Physeter macrocephalus | reverse complement strand
TTCCTTTCAAAAATAAAAGTGAAATAAGGATCCTTTCAGAAAAATACATGAAGAATTTATTCCCAGTAGACTTTCAAGAAAAGAAATACCATAAAAGAAGTTCTTCAGGCAGACACATAACAATATAGGCAGAATGAAAAGCTGAAGAAGAGGTAAATGTGTGACTATGTGGGTACAGCAGAACAATAAGAAAAATATACAGAAGGAGCAAATAAAGTTAAAATGCTCTGAGGCCCTTACATTTTTGCATTTTCTAGGAAGTGGTAAAAATAGTTACTTAAATTAGACTATAACAAGTCCTTTGACTTTGCATGGTATAATCTCTAGAGTAACCACTGAAAGAACAATTAAAGAAAGGATAACTAACAAGCTAATGGAAAGGAAGAAATTGAATAATAAAAAAATTTTTGATTTTTCTAAAATTAAGAAAGTGAGTGAAGAAATATAAAAGAGGTGGGATAAGTAGAAAATAAATACTTTTCTTACAAGACAAAGATCATCTCACTTAAACTGGTTTAATTTTAACCCAACCATTTGCTGCTTGGAAGAGACATCTTAAATAAAAGGACTTATGTGATAGGCTGAAAGTAAAGGAATAGAAAAAGATCATGAAAACTCTAACCAGAAGTTAGTGGGTTTCACTATAATAACATCAGGCAAAGTAGGCTCTAGGGCAAAAATCATAAATAGAGGTAAAGAGGGCCAATTAACTAAGAAGATAAACTATTGTAAATTTGTATGTACTTTATAACATAATCTCAGAATAAATAAAGCAAAAACTGGACAGAACCAAAAGAGGAAATAGACAAAGCAGCAGTCATGTGGGAGAGCAGTGCATTTCTCTCAGTAATTAACAGAATGAGTAGACAAAAACTTAGGATATATAAAATTTAGACAATATGATGAATAAACTTGATCTACTGACGTATAAGGAACATTGTAAAAATAAACAGCAGAATTCATATTCTTATCGAGTGCACCTGGTACATTTACCATACTAGATTACATGCAGATCATAAAGCAAGTCTCAACAAATTTCATTTAATTAAAATCATATGTTCTTTGACTACAGTGGAATTTTACTGAAATCAAAACCAAAAAGGCAACTAGACTATGCCCACCGTTTGTAAACTAGTTAAATATACTTCTAAATTCAGTGAGTTGGACAAGAAATTACAATGAAAATGAGAAAGTAGTTTGAAACGGACAATAATAAAAGTGAATCATCAAAATAAGGGATGAACCTACAGCAGAACTTAGAGAAAAACTGATAGTCTCAAAACTTATATTTTAGGGGGGAAAAGGGCTGAAAAGAAATTGTCTAAATAAACATCTCAAGAAGCAGTAAAACAACAACAACAAAAACAAAATAAACTTGAAATAAGAGGGAAGAAATAAGAGAGAGAGAGATCTTAAATAGTAAAATAGAAAATAAACATGTAATAGTGAAAATCCACCAAGTATTAAGTTTGTTTCTCAAATGTATAATAAAATTTATAAATCCCTAACATGACAGATCATGAACATGGAAAGCAGTATCAAGAATAAAAAGCTGGGCTTCCCTGGTGGCGCAGTGGTTGAGAGTCCGCTTGCCGATGCAGGGGACTTGGGTTCGTGGCCTGGTCTGGGAAGATCCCACATGCCGCGGAGCGGCTGGGCCCGTGAGCCATGGCCGCTGAGCCTGCGCGTCCAGAGCCTGTGCTCCGCAACGGGAGAGGCCACAACAATGAGAGGCCCGCAGACCGCAAAAAAAAAACCGCAGACAGCAAAAAAAAAAAAAAAAAAAAAAAGAATAAAAAGCTGACATCTCTACAGACCTTACCAGCATTAAAAAAGGATATTGTGAACACCTCTTTTTGGCAGTAAATTTAAAATTTCAGTTGAGATGGACAAACTCCTAGAAAAACAAAACTAACCAAGAAGAAATAAAAAGTTTGAATAGTCCGATATCTATTAAAGAATTTGATCTATAATTTAAAACTTTCTCACAAGGAACTCTCCAGGCCCACATGGCTTCAATGATGAACGCTTCCAAACATTTAAGGAAGAAATAACATGATCACGTACAAATTACACACAGAATTAAAAAGTGGGAATATTTTCCTACTTGTTTTAGAGGCAAAGCAGCGCCTTCATACTTAAAACTGAGAAGAACTTTACAAGAAAGGGGGAAGAATGCATTTTCCAAAGGCAGACACACCAATATGTTTGCCCTGTCTTCTTACAAGGGGATTGACCCTCTTCTCACTCTCTCTGAACCTGGGAGGAGTCTAGTAACCTCCCTGACCAATGGAGAGCTGCAGACGTGATGTTATGTGAGGTCTAGGTCTACAAAGGAAAAAAGAATAGAGCATATGCCTCACTGCCTCTCTCTCTCTTTCTTCCTCTCTCCCTCTTGGGACATTTGCTCTTGGCCTCAGGCCACCATGTTGTGAGGGAGCCCAAGCAAGTTCCCCTGTCAACAGTCAGACTGTAAGTGACTGAGATCTTTTGTGAATCCTGTCCCCAGCCTCCAAGTCTTCCAGCTGAGGGCCCAGACATTGTAGAGCAGAGACAAACTGTCCCTGCTATGCCCCATCTGAATTCCTGACCCACAGAACCCATTAGAGATAAGATTAGTGTTTTAACCAGTGTTTTTTGGTGCAAGTTTTTATTCAACAATATGTAACTAACACAAAAGAGAAACATTAAAGGCCAAAAATTAAAAATGCAAAAATCTTAAACAAAATATTAGTCAAATAGTATCTGGCTCTATATACAAAGAACAATACATCATGATCAAGTTGGGTTTACAGTGGGATGCAAGATTGATTTGACTTTTGACAGTCCATCTGTGAAATTCACCACTTTAGAAGAATATAATACATACATAATCGTATGTTTATCTCAGTAGGCGTAGAGATAGCGTTTGATACAATTCAGCAACTATTCATGATTTTTTTAAATGTTTAGCAATCTAGGAATAGAAGGAAACTTCTTTAATCTGTTAGAAGACATCTATAGTGCCTTCAGCAAACATCTTTCTTAATGATGAGAGATGAAAAACATACCCCCCTGAGGTCAGGAGCAAGTCAGGGGTACTCACTCTCACTACATCTGTTCAACGTTAAGCCAGTGCAGTAAGACAAGAAAAAGTATAAGGACTTGGAAAAAACCTGTCAGCATATATATATATATTTCTTTTCTTCTCTACTTTTTTGTTTATTTTGTTATCTGCAAATTTGTACAAACATATAAATGGTTCTCCTCTCCAGACAAGTGATTTCTGAGGTTACCGCTGTGACCTGAGACTGTGTTTGGAATACTGAACTGCAATGTTTTCTTAAAACCAGAGTCTCCTTTTTTACCCGGGTCTGCTTGTAAATTTGTGGAATCCCAGATATTTGAGGCAGCTTCCATAATTTTCATTTTGTATTTCTAACTGGATCAGTACTAACTTTGTACGTGCTTAACTGGTTTGTACACCTTGGGACGCTACCTGGTGCGTTTCTGACTCAGAAGCACCATCGTTAGTACCCGCACCCTCAGTGGTTCTGGCCTCTTCCAACAGGACAGTGACAGGACAGTCACGGAGACTTTGCCTTTCACGTTTGGGAGCACCTGATAACGTTTTCACGTACATACTCTGAAACGCTCGCACCTGCTCCCACCATCCTATGGCCTCCGCGCACCCACGGTGCTGTCTTCTGGCGCCTGCGTGCTCGCTGGCTGTTTCAGTTACTCCCGGGAGCCTCAAAACGTGTGCCCATCAGAGAGGGAGACGTGTGTCTAAAACTGGAGCTTTGGGGCAATTGAACCTTTTTGAATTGCTCCTCGGCAAAAGTTTTTCCTCCTAATCCTGTGCCTGTTCTGGTCCAGGCAAAGGCTGGTTCTGCAGCTCTGCCTCGAAGGAGTACGTCCACAGTCACCCCACCCCCTCTCCCTTCTGCCCTGAAGGTCACTCGGCACACCGTGGAAATCTAAGTTTAAAACGGGACTTCAGTCGTCTGTAGAATGCTTTGTGTTCACGGGTGCAGACGGCTACCAAACGGAATAAACTTGTTTGCACACTGGGACAACTAATTTGAAAACCAACAAACCAAGCTGTAAGTTGTACATTCGAATTTATTTTAAAACTCTTAGCACAAGGTGGAGAGTTTCTTTAGCCTTTAGCAACCTAAACTATAATTCCCATCATTCTGTTTCAATATTTTCCAATTACCTGTAACAGACCAACCAGGCTAAATTGGCTTTGCGTCCTATTTAATCCATCAATATTTTCAACTCGTGTGGAATGGCCCAATAAGACGCACCCCCCCCCCACCCGCTCCGCCGCCTTCTTCAGGAGGCTCTCACTGCCGAGGTGCCGAGCCCACATCCCGTTTGCTTTGTCTGCCAGGTGACCTGCGCCCTGCTGGCTTGGTCTTCCTACAGGCTTCACAAGGACACCAGTGTTCCCGATGGAGTCTCCACGGGCGGCCGGCTCTACTGCGAGCCGCCCCCCCCCCGCCCCCCGCCCCGCGCCTTCTAGCCCTGAAGATTCCTTAAATTCCCACCTCTCTAACCACGTTCATCGTCGGCCACTCCCAAACAGGTCGGATTTTAGCGGCCTGAGTTCCTCTGAGGAATACCTCCCGCGCACGGGCTGGAACCTGCGGGGACCGGCGTGCGCGCCCTCACTTCGGTTACCACGTGCCACCACTGTCCCCCCCCCCACGACGCACCATCACACAGCAGGCCTCAGAGCGCCCCCTTCGCTCCCTAAAGAGGCAACCACAGCTAAAATCACTGTTACCACCTACTACCACCCAGAGTGACTCTTCAAAAGATGTTCCTTCCTCCTGAGTCTTCGTAAAATATCTTTTTTTCCTTCAGATGCTTCTTTGTGTTGAAATTCTAACGTGAGTACGGGGTAGCTCTCTGGGGCACGGTGACCCCCGGTGAAAGGCATCTTCTCCATTTTGAAAACAAACATATGTGACCTCTGATCGTTCTTTCTCTGTACAAACACTGGCTTTCTGGAGTACAGGCAGACCTCGTTTTATTGCGCTTTGCAGACACTGCGTTTTTTTTTTTACAAGTGGAAGGTTTTGGGCAACCCTGGATCGAGCAAGTCTCTCGGCACCATTTTTCCAACAGTATTTGCTCCCTTCATGTCTCTGTGTCACATTTTGGTAATTCTCAAAATATTGCAAACTTTTTCATTATTGCTGTATTTGCTGTGGTATCTGTAATCCGTGGTCTTTGATGTCAGTACTACAGCTGGACCACTGAAGGCTCAGATGATGGTGGACATTTGTTAGCAATATTTTTCAATTAAGGTATGAACACTGTTTTTATAGATACAGTGTTACTGCGCACACTTAGTAGACTATAGCATAGCGTAAACATAGCTTATATGTGCACTGGGAAACCAAAAGGTTTGTTGACTCTCTTCATTGTGACACGCACTCTACTGCGGTGCCTGGAACCGAACCAGCAGTGCCTCTGAGGTCATCAGTACGTCAGTTACTGTAGGGGATTACTGCACGAAATGTGCAAATGACATCGTCTACATAGCCTTGCTGGATTATCTCCTCTGGTTCACACTGTTATTAAAAGCACATTGTATTATAGAGCTATTCAGCTATTTTAAATATACAGATGTGTTATTTCTTTAATCTAGACGTATGGAATACATTAGGTAAAAGACGCATTACTTGGAAAGTTCTGCTTTGACAAACTGACAAAGTCTACATTAACAAATACTGTATCCCAGTGAGCAGCAGATCAAGGAAACATCCCAAGAAGAGGAGAAAGACAGTTAAAACGGAAACAGTTCTCCAAAGAGACACAACTTGGACCCATTCAACTGCAGGATGTATGCTACCAAATACTCCCCACCCCACTTACTTGAAATTCTTACATTCAGCTCTTGAGAGTTCTTAACTTAAATACAACTGACTTTTAAATGAGAAGTTTCTCTTGTGGTTTTAGTACAGATGCAGCATCCGGCCCCCTGGGTCCCATCAGACCGAGGTCACGCCCTCCCGGGTGGCGCTGCTCCAGGACTAACAGTGCAGGTCCCCTGCTCCTGTCCCAGCACCTCTGACAACTGCCTGATGATGATGGCGTACTTACAGACACAAAAACGGTCTTTACTGTTATTGTAAAAAGCCATAGACGCGTATAAATTAAAAGGAAAAAGAAGTTCCCACTGCCCTGGTGTAACTACGTTCACTCTAATTTTCTCTCTTGCTACTTCTTTAGCAAGAGCGCGTGAGAACGCAACTAGCCCGCCTTAACTGGCGCTCTACGCAGACTGGCCAGGCTGCCTTTTACACCTGCAACGCTTCCCTCATCCACAATGGACCCTGTCTGCTGTTTACTCACTGTCTTCACGGCAGCTCTACAGGTCAGCGTGGAGCCCAAGAGGTCAGTATGAAGCTGAGATAGCGTATCTTCGGCGTTTGTCCTTACTAAGAGGACAAGAAATTAACGCGACTTAAATTTTTCTCTATCTCTTCAAACGTATTTTGAACATCGTGTTCTTTGGCAACGTCACAGCTCAATGCCAAGTGATCTCCCGCGGCCCACGACGATCTCATCACTTCGGTGAAGCCATCGGTGACGTTCCTGTAAAGATGCCCCCCCCACCCCCCGACGGTGAACTAGGTGCCCCCGCTCCCGGCCCGCCTCTAACTCAACAACAGCTGCGAGCTCGGACCCTCACAGCATCCTGTCTCCCTACCATCCAGAAACTGAAATTCGCGGAGCAACTGAGAATCCATTCCTAATAAACGGGGGTGGGGGTGGGGAAATGCAATAACAAGGAATCTGGCAGAACAAACCTCACTGTCCCTTGGTGAAGGTCACCAAAGCAACATAGTGACGTCAGTGCTCTGGAAGCAGGAAAGCAGACCCGGTACAACCAGGACTGGCGGGGCTGCAAGCATCCTGGGCCGGTGTTCCCTGTCAGCGTATATTAATGACGTAGTTGGTTATGATAGAGGATCCAAAAGAATGTACAGATAACCTATTAGAGCTAATAAATTTAGCAAGGTTGCTGTGTACAAAGTCAATATGCCCAAATCCATCGTATTTCTCCATAGCATTCACAAATAATTAGAAAATGACAGTTTAAGAAATCATTTACAATAACATCAAAAGCACAAAGCACCCAAGAACAAATCTAATGAAAGACATGTATGAGAACATTTTTCTGCATGAAAAAATCAGAACATTATTGAGAGAAATCAAATAAGATCTTTAAAAAGGTGGAGAGATAAGCCATATTCATGGATAAGAAGACTCAATATTGTAATGATTTGAAATCGACCCAAATTGATCTGTACACTGAATGCTATCCCAGTCCAAATCCCAGCAGGCTCGTATGTATGTTCTGTGGGGGGGCATTGATAAGCTGATCCTAAAATTTATACGCAAACAAAAAGGATCTATAACATTCAAAACAGTCTCAAGAAAGGAGAACAAAATTGGAACTCACAGAACTGGATTCAAGACCCACTATCAAGCCAAACACAAACGTACATTTGATTTGGTTTTTTTTTTTTTTTTTTTTTTTTTTT
>NC_041219.1:47525548-47535602 GCF_002837175.3 Physeter macrocephalus | reverse complement strand
CGAACCCGTGTCCCCTGCATCGGCAGGCGGATTCTCAACCACTGCGCCACCAGGGAAGCCCACAAACGTACACTTGAGCACGGTGTGCAAAGGCAAGCAGGCATGTGAGGGCATGAAAGGGGGCTGTCTCATGGGGGTGGGGTGTCAGTGTGACCGCTTGAAGAAAATGGGCTCAGAGAGTGGCAGGTGTGAGGGCAGGTCAGGGTAGGATGAAAAGAGTACCTGCCGTTTGCCAGGTACTGAACTCTGCAACCGCTCTCTCTGAATTCCCAATGCAGCTCTGCAAAGCCTGTGTTGCTAACCCATTTTACAGAAAAGTAAACTGAGGCACAGAGAAATGAAGCCTCTTGCCCCAAATCACATAGGGCCATTCTGCGAACGTAGATCCGACGCTATAACCTGTGCTTCCAGTAACAGAAACTGGCCTGGGCCGGAGAAGAGACCTCAGGAGTGAGCAGGTGGGCCACAGAGGTTCTGTGTCCTGGCAAAGCAGGGCTCCCCAGCATGTCGTGCCCGGCACCTCCAGGGCGGGCCTGTCTCTGTCTTCCTCTTCCTGGCGGGCCTGAGGCTTCTGCAGGCCAGATGTTCTCTGCTTACAAATAACACTGTTTCTGGGGTGGCCTGGGAGGGGAGGGAGACAAGGGGCTAATGGCACAGCAGCGTCTTAAGAGCTGGTGAGTGAATCGACTCTGTACTCTTTGAGCTAAAACTTGGCCAGCGCTCAAAGATGCAAAATAAAAATTATTCTCAGCGTATTGGGTGCATTCTTTACTCATCCAGCCAATTCCAGAAGAAAGCGGACCCAAATGCTGGCTCCAAACAATTTTCTCTCCTTCTGTGCCCCGGGGTCACACGGGGCCCGGGGAGGAATGCAACCAGAGAGCCCTGGGAGTAAAAGGGTGGCTATTGGTCTGGGAACGAGGGAGGTCTTAACCCCAGAACCCCCGCGGCACCGGGGATTAGGGTCAGCAGCGCGACAGCTGAGTGGACCCCATCCTTGCTCTGCAGGCCTCACTTTCCTCTTCTGTGAAATGGGAACATCACCCACCTCACCGGACTATTGATCAAGAAGGTAAAAGGCTGCTCCTGGTGCCTGGTGCACAGCAGGTGTGCAGGAAATAGCGACCCCGCCCTCACAGGCTGACGGGGTTGACAGGGCTGTGCGCTGGAAGCTGCTTGCCCAAGTCACCTGCATGGGGCTGGTGGCGGGGCCCAGCGTGGGACCCTGAGCCCTCCTGTCCCCTAGGACCCATTTGCTGCTGGACTCCGGGGAACAGAGCAAGGGACCTCTGAACTCTGTAAATACTCGGGGATCAAAGGGGTCCCAGCATCGCACAGGCCCTGAGTAGAGCCTCTTCCTAGTAAGCATCTGGCCTGGTGACAGGCACGGGGTTGGGGGGGGTTCGGCTCTGCAGAGAAAGGAGCTGTCATCAGGAGTGCCAGTTCCCCGTGTGTCCCAGACCCCGGGAGTAGAGCCAGTGCCGGGGGAGGGCGGCACTGCTCCCTAGTCAGAGGCCCCCCTCAGGGACCAAAAGGCCCTATGGCTTCCGGATCCCAAGAGAGTGAGAGCAACTCTCCCTAGTCCCCCTCACCTAGGGAGCTGTGTGGTCTCGGGCAAGTATCTTAACCTCTCTGAGTCTCAGTGTCCTCAGGAGTAAAATGGCATCAATACGGTGTGTTCTGCATAGAATAGTGAGAGGATTCCAGGAGTTTATATCTGTGAACTGCTGAAAACAAGGCCGGGCACCTGCAAATGTGTTAGCTGCTATTATTATTATCGTGGTTGTGGTGGTTGCTGTTAATCATTGTGACGTCCTGGCAAGCAGTGTGGGGAGGAGGGGGAGGAGGAGGGCAAGGACTCAGAGGAGACAGGGCTCTAGGACAGAGGAATCCAGTTGCCAGGTGGCACCGTCGTGTTACTCCCTCTGAAACCCCTTGGACTGGTGAGCGGGGGCCCAGGACGACCCTTGTCGGGGAAAAGCACAGGGACGGCCGGTGCAAGAGACATGTGGCCCTTATCCATCCATTCACTCCCCCCAGGGCCTCCTGGGCCAGGCAGGGAGTGATGCTGCTGAGGGAGCAGGGCAGAGACAAAGACAGGGAGAGGCCACGAGCTGTGACATCTTGCACCCACGTGATGGGTGGTCAGAGCAGCTGGGTCACAAGGAGGACTGTGAAGAATGGTGGTGAGCACCCCATCACCAGAGGTGTGCAAGCCTCGGCGCTGGAGGCAGGGGTGGGGCTCCTGGGTCAGGGGTCCCCCCTCCCACCTCCTGAGAAGTGAGGGGTGGCTGGTACCGAGGATGAGCCCACAGGCATCCTGAGAATGCGATGATGGTAGCAGCATCCAGTCCTGCAGGGCTGCCGTGAGGACTGCATTTGTTCCTGTTTGCAGAGCCTGGGCAGAGTCCTGGCACGGAGGGACACTGGCTAGGATTACTGTCAGACGCTTGAGGGCCTGGATGGACAGCTCAGACCTCACACCACAGGGAACTTCCTCTCCTCCATCAGGAGAGGCAGCCAGGAGGCTGGAGGTGGGGAGCGGATGCTCTCTCAGCGGCATTAGTCTCAATCATCATTCCTGCATCACAGAGTGGCTTTGTGGAGTGGAAAAAATCCATTAAGGTTTTTCAAGCAAAGCTCAAGACGTGATCACCTCATTGTTAGGGACCTTAGTGGTGGCAGCCCTGCTCCCTCCCCCATGGGCCACCGGTCTAGCTCAGGGGGGGCTGTGCCTCCCAGGGCGGGGGCAGGTGACAGGTGAGCCCTGGCCACACTCCAAACAGCTCCAATGACTTCCAAGGATGTCCTTTCCGGGGCTTTCAGCGACAGATTGATCTGGCCCCTCCTGGTACACCCATCCCCCTACATATTAACCTTTAAAAGTCCGACTCTGACATCCTTCTACCTGAAGTCTCCGATGACTCCTGTTGCCCTCTTGATAGCGTCCAGACCTTCCTCGATGTGCGTCAGACACCCACCGGCCGGCGTCTGCCGACTCCCAGGCTGAGTGCATGGCTCTCATCGGGGCAGCCTTGGGCTGGAATCCGGCTCTGCCTGTTCCCGACAGGTCACCTAACTTCCCTGAACTCCAGGGTCCTCATCTGTAAATGGTATAAAGTAACAGGTGCCTGGAGGTGTTGCTGAGAAAATAACGAGATAACGCAGAGGGGAGAGTCCGGCTTGGCTCCAGGCCCAGGCTAGACGCTGGCGGCTGTTAGCCAGCTCCTGCCCATCCCACCCCCAGCCCGGCCACTGCTCAGCCTTGCGGTGCCCTGGTGGTCGTGTGCCTCATTCCTTGCCTGCCTGGCTTACAAGGTTCCGTTTAGGCCATTCAGGACGTGCTTTGAAGGCAGGGCTGCAGGACCCGCTCATGGTTTGGGTGCTGCAAGTAGAGGTGCTGGGGGAGATGGGGGAGGGGAAATCAGGGAACAGTTGATATTTGTTCAGTGTCGCCCTGTCCAGGGAGGAGCCCTCAGCTGAGCCTACTGGGGTCGCTGCAGAGGTCAGAGGTCGAAACTGCACTCAGGGAAGGTCCGTCCACCTCCTGGATCTCAGTGGAGCCCCGGACTTGCTCCCAGCCACACGGCAATGGGGCTTCCGACTGGGGGTCTCATGACAAGGCTTCGTGCTTTCCCGGTCCCCAGCTAACCCTCCCTCTCAGGATCTTGCACTGGCCTGTTGAGGGGCCCAACGTCACCCCATTTCTCAGATGAGGGCACGGGGAACCAGCAGGTGATGGGACCTGCCCAAGTCCCATAGCTGTAAGCGGCGGTGACCCTGGCCACCCGTCCCTGTCCTGTGCCTTCTGCTCTAGGGGCTGGGGTGTTTGCCCCTGCCCCCCTTTGCCCCTCGCCTTGTGGCAGAGCCCCCAGAAGGTGCTGGCCCTGAGCCCTCTGTCCGCGCCCCCCTTGGCTAGCCCCCCAACCCTGGCTTTATGCCCACTGTATGCAGAAGGTGCCCCCCCACACGTGTCGACTCTGAGGTCCCCCTGAGCCCCAGACCCCCCCCCACTCCCTTGAGGGCAGACGTGTGAACCTTCGCGTCTGCAGCAGCCACCTCTGGTTGCTTCTGGAAGGTTCATTCTCTGTGCTTTTCTCTCTTTTCCAAATTTTCAGATATAATTATTCCAAAGTCGAAACACTGGGAGGGCCTGCCCGCTGGGGGAGCCTCTTCCCCACCTGGGGACATGAACGCGTCTTCCAGCCCCCTAAGCATCCCCTCACGACATCCTCCCCAGAGAGAAGAGGTGCCTTCCTTATGTCACACAGCCAGCAGGTGGCAAAGTCACGTCTCAAAACGGCGTCCTGTCTGCCAGGCCAGGGCCCCTCAGGACATCCCAGAGTGCTGGCTGGGGGGCTGAGTTCCATGCTCAGCGCACCCCTGTGCACCAGCAGGTAGGCGCGCCCCTGCCCTGTTTCCCCGTCTGCCAAGAGACACGTGGCCTCTGTCCCCGTAGCTCCCGCGTACGTGCACGTGAGGATTCAGTGGGTCGTGTACACGCACAAACACGCTCTGTCAAGGACTGAACACCCACAGTGTCGGGATTTCTCGTGGCTCCTCTGTCCCTGGGCTCAGACACCGGAGAGCCGCGGGAACGCAGCAGGGCGGGGCTCCCGGCAGATGCCCCAGGAGCGCCTGGGTGCCTCTGGCTTTGTGCACCTGTGTGCGTGTGCACGTATGTGTGTGTATTTTACCTGTGGCGCCCGCTTTCGTCAGGGCCGCTGGGAGACGCCCTCATTTGTCTGGAGTCTTGGCCGGCAGGTAATAACTTATGTAGTGATTCCTGGGTGCTGTCTCCTGCCTCCCCTCCCCTGGGGACAGGACTCGGCTGGCCTGGGAGGGAAGTGGGTCTGGAGGAGGCCAGGGCAGGGCTTCCCCAGCCTGGGCCCCTGCTCCAGCTCAGCTGAAGGCTATATGACCTTGCAACTGTCCTGTGACCTGTGCAGTGCTGCACCCAGGCAGAGTGCACTATGGTCCGTGCAGACGTCGTAATCTTGGTGCAGGAGGATGGGCCGCTTGGCCCAGGGGTCACTGAGATTCGCTGGTGCGGGCGGCTCCTGGCACTGACCTCGCCTCCCCGGCGGCCCACCTGCCCTCTGCCTTGGGGGGCAGGGGTGAGTGGGGACGGGGCCCCTGGCCCTGCATGCATGGGTGGCGTTGAGTTTGATCCAAGCTAAGCCTCAGTCACTCAGTGAAGGGGACGTCTCCAGCCAGCGCCACTCAGCTGGTCCACACGGAGAGTCCTCCCCGGGGAGAAATGTGTAAGACAAGCCACAGGCAACCGAGGGGGCGCAGACCACCCGCTCGCCAGTAAGGAACACGCCCTGATGGGTCCAAGGGCAGGTGCATACGTGCCCAGCACGTGTGTGGCGTGTGCATATGCACACGTAGGTGCGCGTGTACGGGGGCGCGGGGCTGGGGATCCAAGCGGGAGGGGCCGAGTGTGTTCTCACCTCCCTCCACCCCATTTGCCACACCTGAGGCTGAGCCGCCACCACTTCCAGCTTGGTCCCCCGGTCCCCCGAATCTCCCTGCACACACCAGCAGGCTTCTTTCTGAAACAGCTGCCTGACTGTAGCAGCTCCTTAATGAGACTGATCATTGCCTTCCTTTAGGATGAACACCCAAACCCTCCACAGATTCATAATGCATCATCCAAACCGGTCTTTACTCTTGAATGTAAAAGAGAGATGTTAATAACGTCAGGATTACAGATGTAAATGGGACTCTCCTGAGCTGCCCGGAACCTGTGGTCGCCCTCATGCTAAAGCTCTGTGTAAGGCTTGGTGGGGACTGGCCACTGCCCACCTCTCCAGCCACATCTCACACCCTGCTCCACTCTGTTTTCTGAGCTTTTTTCTTCCCATAAACTTTAGGTTCCTTTCCACCCCAGGGCCTTTGCACATGCTGTTCCTGCCATCTGGAATGCTCTTCCTCCCTCTTCCCCTCCTCTCCTCCTAGTTAAGTCTTGTCCATCCTTTAGATCCCAGCTCAGGGAAGCCTCCTTCCCTCTCTGGTGGGCTCAGAGCAGTTATCTGTCTTGTAGCTGCTCACCCTCTTGGGTAGCTAATGTCCTCCTCCTGCCCTGGGCCACATGCCCATGGGCCCGTGCCAGTTTGGGGCATTGACAACTTCCCAGGCAAGGCCTGGTACACAGTAGGTGCTTAGCTCCCCCCATCCCCGCCTAGAAAGGCACAGGACCAGAGCTGGGTCTCCATACACACCTGCTGCCTGATGTTAACGGCCCCCCAGATGGTGCTACCATCCCCTGAAGCTCAGAGAGCTGTGGGCACTTCCTGGAGTTCACTCAGTCGGTAAGTGGCAGGGGTGAGAGTCAAACCCACTTCCTCCCGGAGGATGGTTTCCACTGGGGAGCGGGAGAAGCCCGGGCTGGGGAGTTGCTCGGCGTCAGGCCTGCGTGGGGGAGCCGTCAGCCTGTGTGAAGCCTGCAGCCCTCCCCTCACCGCCGTGGGTGCGGAAGGCAGGTGGTCCTACTCCCCCAGAGCGGGAGGGTCCCCCCACCAGTGGGCATCCTTCAGAAAGAGAATGATGCTGTGAACTGCGTGCCCACGTGTGCCTTCCCATCAGACGGCCATCACGGGGAGGTGGAGCCCAGCTGTGCCAGGAGGACAGTGACGGGCAAGCTCCCCAGGAGGGGCTCCATCGAAGGAGGAACTTTCTAGAAGGCAAAGCCGTCCTCCGTAAGAACAGCCTGCCTGAGTAGATGGTGAGGCGTATGACAGCTGCCCTTCGTGCCCTTTGGGCGGTCCCGGTGGGAGGGCAGTGGCGGGGGGAGGTGAGGGACAGGCTGAGCGCAGAGCTGCCTGCAGCCGTGAGATGTCAGGACCGCGGGGGCCACACGCCAGCCCCACCGTGACTCTGCTGTTTTCCTCCCGCCCTGACCTCAGGCGACAGCTGCTGGGGACGTGTGTCTGCAGCCCTGCTGGGCTTCCTCGGGGGGGCGGGTAGTGCTGCGGCTTGTGCATCTGTGTGTCTCCACTGGCCAGTGAAGACTTAGGAGTCCGCAGCTCCTTACTGAGCATTCACTGTGAGCCAGACCCTGGGGCTGCGGAAGGGGTGCACGGGGCTCTTTCTTGGGGAACTCGAGTCCCTCGGGGGAGACAGACACATAGTATGAGTCTAAAAGATGATCTGTAGCTCGGGGGAGATGCGGGAGGCCCAGGGAGCACAGAGGAGCAGACGGGTGGCCGTGGAGGTGGCGGGGCACCTGGGGACATGCTTCCCAGGGAGGCAGGAGGTGAGCGTCGAAAGATGAGTAGGAGTTGACCAGGGAGATGGAGGGTGTGTGGGTGGAGGGAACAGCGTGGGCAAAGGCACGGAGGGGTGATTCTGGACGTCTGGGTGTGCCGAGCTGAGGGTTGAGGCCCAGACATGGGATAGAGTCTGGGGAGGGGGAGGCAGAGGTCAGTGGACGGGGCATGGGGGAGGGGAGCGCATCAGACAGGCCCTCGCGGGAGTGTGGGTTTTAGCCCCGGGGATCCCGAGGAGCCAGGGAAGAGTTTTCAGCAGGAGGGAAGGACCTGGGCAGATGTGGGTCTTGGGAAGTTCTGTCCAGCACTGGCGAGGAGTCCTGGACCCCAGCATCTGGCAGGTGCTTTTGTCAGAGACCTTGACCAGCCTTTCCAAGAAGGACAGACAGACGTGGAGACAGGAGGGAGAAAGACCCAGAGGATGTTCACAGAGCATCTGGGAAAAGCAGGCAGGCCCAGCATCTTCCTCTTCTGCCTGCAATGCCGGGAAGGGCCCGCCGCGTGGGTAGGAGAAGCCGGCCTCTCCCCGACAAGGCATTTGAAAGAGTGCCTGATTGAACAGTAAAAGAACAGTAAAAGGAGGAATTCAAACACAGTCAGTCCCTCCCTTTGCTGGGATTAGCTGCCAGGAGTGTAACGATTTTCATTAATACCATCAGCTTTCCTCAAACCTGATTATAATTACTCTCCAGACCACATTCCCCTCCGTGAAGTGATGCTGAGTGGAATATGTACATTAATCAAATCAACATCTGAATGCTGATTGGCCTGAACTCGGAGCCCGCGGCCAATGGGAGAGGTCGGGGGTGGGGGGGGTGGCTGGGCACCCGCTCTCCCTGGGGCAGGACATCCATATAGACGGAAGAATTGATGAATGCTAATGTGGCCCTGATGAGCTGCCTCCCTGCAGCTGCCTGCCTCCGGTTCACAGGCTCTGTTCTCATTTATCACCTGTTGGGCCCTCACCACATGTCCTGGTGGCAGGAATATCGTTTGTATTTTCAGACAAGAAAGAGCCGTGGCTCAGAGAAGTCCAGTGACTTCCCGAAGGTCACACAGCATGTTGAAAGTCAGTTTCAAACCAGAGTTTGGTGACCTTTGGCCCACCTTCTCTTTCCTCTACCACCTGATTGTTCCCCTGGGAAGCAGTGTGGGTAGAGGTGGGCGCTGGAAGGAAGAGAGGGGCAGAGAGGGAAGGCAGGAGGAGATGGGAGGCAGGCTTCCCGGTCTGGCCACCCCAGAGTCCTGAGTACCGGCTGACGCCTGCGTCTCCTCTATAGATGACCCTCCCCTCTGCACTCTGAGTGATTTTTAAGATGCAAACGTGATTGTGTCACTCGGGGCCCCGAAGACCCAGCCCAGCTCCGGTCCCTTCTTCTTCTCCACCTGCCTGCTGCGTTCCAGCTACACCATTTGTTTGCCATTTCCCTAAGCCCAGTCCTCGTGGGCCCCCTCCCCAGCCTCGCAGGCCCCTTGGACGGCCCCAGGTGGCTCCAGGTGGCCCCCTGTCCCTTCTGTGGGTCTCAGGCACTCATAAATAATCTCTATGAGACGTCAGGCACATAGACTTTTTTTCTACCTACGGAGTTGAAGGCTGACAGATGGGCCTGGGCCTTGGCCTGGCAGCTCTGCCACCTGCCTGCTACCTCGGGCACGGTGTTCGCCTCCCTAGGCCTCAGTTTCCTCATACGTAAGGTGGGTGATAAGAACACCGGAGCTGAGGGTGTGAAGGAACTCGGGGAGCAGTGCAGGCACTTCTCAGGGTGCTTGGCCCGTGTTCCTGCCTTGCCCCTTGTCTCTCTGGGTAGTTCTCCAGGAGGACCCGGCTGTCCCACTGCAGACTCCAGGACGGTGAGAACAGCCATTTTCCTAATGGTCCCGAAGGCATTTTCCCAGCCCAGGCGCTGTAGAGGCTGAGAAGCAGGGCAGGCTGGCCCGAGTCACTCGCCCTTTGGGGGCCTCGCCGTCCTGTGCAGGAGACGCACCCAGGGCCCTGGGAGCAGGTGATGAGGTGTGGCACAGGACACACCAACAAGGGGCAACAGGAGGCTCCCCAAACCCTGCCAGGAGCCCAGAGAGCAGAGCGCAAACCAGCAAGGGAGCCAATGCCTCACCCCTGGCCGGGGCTTGCCAGGCCGGGAGATGGGGTGGCAACGCAGCCGCCAGGCCGACACCTGGCCACGGCCCCAGAAGACAGACGAACACATCAAGGTTCCTCCTGCCCTCACTGCCCCAGCCCAGCTTCCCCAGAGCTGCCAGGGAGCGGGCGAACCACGCATGCCTGACAGATAACTGGTGACAGGGGACCCGGTCGCCTGATTAAGCCAGGGAGAAAAGCAATGTCTTAATATTTACTTTAGGGGAAAGAAACAAACACATGGTAAATCCACTTGGCAGGAAAAATAGCCAAGGCACCCCGTTCGGGTGGCTCACTGGGCTCTGGGACTCCGGCCTCCCCACCCCGGCTGCTAAGAGCAGAAAATGTGAGCTGGAGAGGACGACCAGCTAACTGTGCTGGCGCGGCGGGGAGGGGACCCCAGTCGGGTCCCCTGCAGACTGGACAGCATCAGGCTGGAGAGATGGGAGGAGAGTAAACCTCAGACAGAGGGGAGGGGAAGTGTGGGTCTCCTTGGCGGGGCCCAGAGAAGCCCAAGTACAAAGGCTGGAACTGGTCAGGGGGCGGCGGTCAGGGGGCCCATTTGGGATGGGGGCGTTCTCGTCTGGTCTCTCCTCTCTCTTGTTAACCAGAGTTGCTGGTGACCATGACCTTTGAGCCTCCC
>NC_041219.1:47481858-47525048 GCF_002837175.3 Physeter macrocephalus | reverse complement strand
CAGAGAGGGATTTGAGCTAGGACCCATGATTCGCAATTCCCCCCGCCCCCGGACCTAGGAGGGACCCGGGGCTCGGTCCAGCAGTGGGCTGAGGACAGCCATGATAGGGCAAAACGTTTAAGCCGCGTTGTACATCTAAATCCTGTCTCCTTTGCTGACCCTCGGTGTGCCTTTCCAAACACCTGTGCAGGATTCTGACTTTCTACGTGTTCGGAATGTAGCTCGAGATTTCCGACCACGTCAGCTGTGTAAAGGCACTGACATTGTGCCAGAAAGCCAGAAGGAGTATTCCAAGAGTGATGGGACATGTCATAGGACATAGGAGCCGTCTTAAAGCGTGTCCATGTTGTGGACAATTGAGCACCAGAAAGGATAGCGCTCAGAATTCAGAAAACTCCGTACATTTACGGTGACGCTAAACAAGGATGAAGGTGAAGACCTCCTTTTTCTTTTCATGTATTTTGTTTTTCGGCTGCACCACGCGGCACGCGGGATCTTGGTTCCCCGACCAGGGATCGATAGAACTGGTGCCCCCTGCGTTGGGAGCGCCGAGTCTTAACCACTGGACCGCCAGGGAATTCCACACATATTTTAAATTGTCTGTAGGCGCCACATAAATGGGGCTTTTCTTGGTTCTGGCCCACTCCTCTACCCCTTCCTCTAAAAGAGGAAGTCCCTTGTTTAACACTTTATATTTCTATAATTTCAGACTTAGAGAAAAGTTGCCAGAATAGTATAAAGAATTCCTATATTTACCCCAATCCCTATAAATGTTAGCATTTTACCGTATTTCCTTTATCCTTTCTATCTTCTCGATATAGATATAGATGCAGGTATGTAGAGATAGGTCGATCTGTGTAGATAGAGATCTATGTATCATCTGTCTATCTAGATAATTATCTATCTTTCTTGAATCTTTGAGAGTAAGTCACATAGGTTATGCCCTTTTATCTCTAAATACTTTGATGTATGTTTCCTAAAAACAAAAACATTCTCTTACATGATTTTAGTACAAGTGTCATTACCAGGAAATAACACTGATGCAATAGCGTTATCTAATCTATAGGCCTTAATTCCGTTTTTCCAGTCGTCCCGATAATGTCCTTTTCCCCAAAGAAATGCATTTGGAACAGTTCTTCAATCTCTCTTTACTCTTCGTGACATTGATGCCGAAGAATACAGGCCAATTATTTTCTAGAATGTCTCTCAGCTTGCATTTGTCTGATGTTTCCCTCATGATAAGATTCGGGTTGTACGTTTCTGGCAGAAGCTATGTGTTCTTCTCAGCTCCTCTTATCAGGAGACGTAACACGTTGATCTATCCCATTTCTTGGGATATTTATTTTGATTACTTAGTTAAGATGATGTTTATCATGTTTGCCCACTGAAAATGTACCTCTTCTTTCGAATTATCTCATGGGGGAAGGATTTCTATGGTTATAGCGTTAACTTTCCACCAGAAATAATTAGAAAACTGGGCAAAAATGTAGGAGAAAACTATTTGCGGGAGAAAACTATTTCAGACATTAGACCAGAGGCAGGGCAGGTCTATGAACCTTAAAAAAAGGGGGAGACAAATGAGGTAAACCCTACGATTGCCCAGCCTTCCTGCCTGGACGTTATTCCGGGACTGGGGTGCAGGAGTGGGAGCTCAAAGAGAGCCCAGTGGTCTCACTGAATTGAGGAGACAGAGATCAGAGTCTGAGGAGGTCAAGGTTACAAGCAAACTTTATTAAAAGTATCAGAGTAATTCACAATTAACTGCCTGCCAGAAAAATGCCAACAGTCTTTAAAGGAATGCAGCGAAATTCTCCCAACAACGTAAAAGCCCTAATGTCTACATTCAGTTTAAAAAATTACTAGAAATACAAGGCAGAAGAATGTGACCCATAACCAGGAGAAGAATTAGTCAACAGAAGCAGATCCAGAAATGACAGAGATGGTGAAATTAGCATTCTACAAGACAACTGACCTGGGCTCTTTAAAAATATTCATGTCGTGGAAGACCGTTCCAGATTAAAAGACTCTAAAGAGACATGACAGCCAAATGCCACCAAGTGGAACCTATGATCCTGATTGGATCTTGCGTAAAAAAAATAAGCAAAACCCCTGTAAACAGCATAATAATCATCGGGGAAATTTGAATATGGATGAAAATATTACTATTTCAGTGTTAATTTTCTTGGGTGTCATAACGGTATGTGTCCCGTAGAAGAATATCCTTGTTTCTAGGAGATAAATTCTGAAATATTTAGAGATGACATGTCACAGTCCCTCCCTGCAATTTATTTTTAAATGGTTCAGAAAAAGTGAAAGAAAAAGCAAACGGGGCTTCCCTGGTGGCGCAGTGGTTGAGAGTCCGCCTGCCGATGCAGGGGGCACGGGTTCGTGCCCCGGTCCGGGAAGATCCCACGTGCCGCGGAGCGGCTGGGCCCGTGAGCCATGGCCGCTGGGCCTGAGCGTCCGGAGCCTGTGCTCCGCAGCGGGAGAGGCCGCGACAGTGAGAGGCCCGCGTACCGCCAAAAAAAAAAAAAAAAAAATCAGGCTTACATCCCCATCCAACATGGTAACCCCTTTTTTTTTTTTTTTACCTGTTGGCCCAGTGGTAATAGGACACACTCACGGCCAGGTTGTGTGCTCCTGGCAAAAGTATTCCTCTCTTGGGTACTAAGCCTCTTAACTGGCACAGGCCAAGGTGCTTTCCCCTTGTTGTCACGGATGACCCCGAGGGAAGCTGTAGCCCTGCAGCCTCTACTTCTGGATCCTCCCAGTCATCCCTGGCCAAGCAACATCACCTGTTCGGCCAAGACGCGAAACAAATTCCATCATTTTCTCGATGTCCCATGATGTGACACAGCAGAGATCTGGAAGATGCTTGTGCATCCAGGCTTACTCTCTCTTCTTGCGTGGAGACTGCTGGGTAAATGAGCCTGAGTGGGTCCGCTGGAAGATGGAGCCCATGTGGTCAACCGCCAGCCTGCCACGGCCAGACCTTTGAATGAGGTCATTCTGGACAACCTGCCACCAGCTGACCACAGAAGCGTGAGAGAGCCCAGCAGAGGTCACCCGAGCTGTTCCAGATTGGAACTGCCTGGCCAACTCACAGAATCACACGCCAAATAGAACGGCTGTTGTTTTGAGCTACTAAGTTTTGGGGTGGTTTGTTATGCAGCCAAAACTAACTGATACACCCACCCTGCCTCAGAGGAACAAAGGCTGCCCCTTGGCCTCTGCCGTTTTGAAGTGACCTCAGTTCCACTGAACTTGGGGAGCCCGTTTCAATGGCAGCTTCTCCCAGCATCATTCCTGGGCTACCGAGGATGGCCACTGATGTGTCCTCTGGGTTTTCTCAGGGGAGATGGCCACACGTGACAAATCCACTCAAATATCCTTCCCCATTATACCAGGGTATGGCTGTCATCCCATTTTCATTCAGTGGAGGCCAATGCCAAGTCCATTTTCAGTAAGCAACCTAGCAAGTGGGTTAGAACCACTCCCAGCTGGTCCCACTGGCGCCCCGGGGTTCAGACTCCCCAGCGAGTGCATCTCTATCAGTGAATGCAGCCCGATCTACAAGTGTGTCTCTTCTTCCCTGGCCCAGCACCCTTCCCGTACATGTTTCCCCTTTTTTGCTGACATAAATTAGCAAATGTTTACCATTTTTTAAAAGATATAAACCTCACCCCCCAGGTTTGACTTTGTGTCTGCCCTCCAGAACAGGCTGGAACTGACTGTGGTTTTAAGTCTGGGGGCTGGGAGGGTGACAGGGATGGTGCGTGGCAAGAGTCAGCTTGCCCTGCAAGGTAGCCCTCCATGAGGTCATTACAAAGTTTCCTGGGAGGGGAGAGCCTCTCCCGTCAGCCATCGGGGCAGGGCTGCTCCTGCTGCCGGGATTCAGGCTTGGGTGCTTGGATTTAACTGCAGGTGACTATTCCATGCCTAGAGTCCCTCTCTTCCCCCAGAGGACGCCCTGCCTTTCACATAGGAAACTTGGCGAGGCTGTGGACTTGGTCTGCAGCACACAGGGTTAGATTCTGCACCTGATTTTCAGCTGTATCAGCCCTGTAACAGCCCCAAGAGATGGGAATTCTTTTCGGGCCATTATAAGAACTCCCTGGTACCCTAACTAGAGAGGAGTACCAGGTAACCTGGACTCTGAGGATTTCAAGCCCTGGGACTATTTACTTTTAAGAAACTCTTTGGTATGACAATAAAGAAAAATCTCATCCACAGTTCTTGAATAAACAATGCTTATCGTATCGTGTATGGAAGCCACAACGCAGTCTGCCGAACCTAGGGATTTAATAGGTACTTAGTTCTGGGCGATTACAGGTAATTGTTTTGCCACCGTGTGCCTTGACCTACTAGATTTCATTCTCTGACGGTTACTAGGTCCTCACTGTTTTGAAATCAACCAGAACTAGTAACCAATTCCAGATCCCCATCCCTGAGGGTACATTGCCTGCAATTATTTCTGGTAACCAATCCTACCTGGATTGGGATTCGGCTGCAGATAACTGGAACCACTTGAGTTGCTGAAGCAGAAGGCAATATAACACAGGAAATCAGGTGATCACAGAGCCATGGCAGTTTGTGGGAGCAGGCTGGAGAGGAGGGGGTCCTCCAGCAGTGACTCGGAATAATACTGCCCGCTGGCCACCACCATGGAGCTCCTCTGCCACCACCGTGGAGCTCCCGAAGGATGGCTGGCTCCAGAGGCACGATTTCGGGGCCAGATACTTTCTATTCACCTCTCAGATCCGCTCGCCACTGTTTTCCACCCTGACCTCATGGACTGTCGCATCAATGGGCTTTCTGGCCTCTGACTTCCAGTTGCATTTGACCAATGGGTGGCCCTGGCAGGAAAAAGGCGTTTGGAGGAGAGTGAGGTAAGGGTATTTATCCCCCTGGCCCTGCCCCTCTGCTGGGCCACGGGGGGTTGCCTGCATCCTTTACCAGAAGCCACAGCCCCTAGCCGTGGCCCCTCTTAGCGCATGTCTCATTCTCTTCCTGGGCTCTGGAATCCATTCCTGCCTCCGCCCCCTTTAGGCTTGGGAACCGGGACAGCTCCTCATGCTGCTATAGCCTCGGGGTGCGGTGCCATGTCTTCTGGGTTCCCTAAACCCTGCCCCAGCAGTCCCTTTACTAAATACTCTCCAGTTTCCGCATCTGAGCGTGCCACCTCTTTGCTGCCGGGACCCTGGGCAATGCACCTACTGGGCTGCAATCCAGGGCTCGGGAAGCTGTCACCCAAGCATGGGATCCGTAGCCACGCTGTGCCCACTACACCTGCCCTAGCAAAATGGGCGTCCAGGCACATCTCCTTCTCGCTGCATTTTCTCACGAATCCCAGTCTCGCGTGGGTGCATCAGAATGGCAGACTAAACCACGCGCCTCTGTGTCTTCCTCTGTAACGTGGGGGTATAAAAGCACCTGCCCCTGAGGCTGGGTTCTAGTAAAATTAAAGCCCTGACGATTATGCTTGCTTCGTCAGTTACTCAAGAAATATTCGCAGCAACTTCGGTAATACCTTTTGTCATTTTCATAGCATTTCATGAACAGCCACCCTTTCCTGCTTGCACGCTTCTCATCTGCTCTGCCCCCTTTTCTGCAGGATCTGTCCGCAGAGAAGGGGTGGTTAGCTTCCGGTCACCCAGCACTGTCACCTGTCGCTATGGAAACTCACGATCTCAGCCTGGCTCATGAAGATTCAAGCTCTAGAGACCAGCTTGAGTCTCCCCCGCTGTCCTGGGATCTCTCCTTCTGGAATTCCTCTAGTCCTTTGCACGTTCCCTCTACCTGGAACATTCTTACCCATCTTCTTCAACTGGCAAGCTCTTATACATCCGTCAAAGCCCACTCCCCCTTTGGAAAGACTTCCTGATCGCCTAGGCAACAGTAGCCATCAATATTTATCCATTGAGCCCCCTTTGTGCCAGGCGTTGCTCTAGGCACTGGGACAAAGGAAACCTTAACGGGGCTGTGGTAAAGAATCATGAGAGGATCTACTCTTTAGATAAGGCAGCTAGGGAAGGCTTCCTGAAGGAGGAGGCACTTAAGGTGATGAAAACAATGCGAACTAAGGCATTTTAAAAGCTGGCGTAGGGGCTTCTAGGCAGGGGGCACAGTAAGTGTGAAGACCCTGAACGTGGCACTTTCAGGGAATAGAAAGGTCGTCAGTGTGGCTGGGAGGGCGTGAGGGCGGGAGAGGATACGAGATGAGGATGGAGGTGTAGCGGGCCGGCCACACGGGGACCTAGGGGCTGAGGTGGGCAGACTGGCTTTTTTTTTTTTAACATCTTTATTAGAGTACAATTGCTTTACAATGGTGTGTCAGTTTCTGCTTTATAACAAAGTGAATCAGTTATACATATACATATGTTCCCATATTTCTTCCCTCTTGCGTTTAAAAGCTGGCGTAGGGGCTTCTAGGCAGGGGGCACAGTAAGTGTGAAGACCCTGAACGTGGCACTTTCAGGGAATAGAAAGGTCGTCAGTGTGGCTGGGAGGGCGTGAGGGCGGGAGAGGATACGAGATGAGGATGGAGGTGTAGCGGGCCGGCCACACGGGGACCTAGGGGCTGAGGTGGGCAGACTGGCTTTTTTTTTTTTAACATCTTTATTAGAGTACAATTGCTTTACAATGGTGTGTCAGTTTCTGCTTTATAACAAAGTGAATCGGTTATATGGATTTCATTTTAAGAGCTATTGGACACGACTGACGGCTTCTGAGCGAGTTGGGATGTGAAGTGGGTCCTCTGGCCGCCTGTGGAGAACAACTCCTGGGTGGGAGGTGGGGTGTGAGTGAAGCTGGCACCGCAGGTCCAGCTAGTAGAGGCTCCCGCGTGGTCCAGGGGAGAGGAAGCGGGGCCTGGCCAGGCTGGGGACGAGGAGCTAGAGCTGACAGTCTGCTGACCGTGGGCCTCGGGGGAAGCCGACTCCCAGCCTCTGGCCTCAGGAGCTGGCTTGGTTTGCTACTGGGGAGGCGAGAGGGAGAGAAAGAGGTGTGGCTGGGCCCCAGGGGCAGAGCTTTCCGGTGGGGCTGCAGCGCGCTTTCAGAACATCAGGCCCTGCAGCCCAGCAAGGAGGAAGCTCCCTGCAGACGCGGCCCGGCAGGCCCCGCAGAAGCCACAGGCCCCAGAGGAAGTGAGCTTCTTGCCCCGGCCTCCCAGCCGGCCCCCGCGGCCCCCGCCGACCTAGGGAACCCGGAACCTGTTTTGGTTTGGAATCCGGGGACCACTGTTGGCGCTCCCTTCGTTTCCCGGCGTGGAGGAAGCAGCCAGGTGAGTCCTCGCCTCCGGGGCTTTCTGCTGGCCGTAATGCTCGGGCGCCTGAGCTCACACAGAGAGAGGGAGGGCTCCGAGCGGCCTCGTGGAAGTGGAGCCCAGAGAGCACAGGCTTAGCCGAGCCGCCACCGGGAGGGAGCCGGCAAGACAGACCCTGCGCCCCGGTGGCCCTCTCGCCACCCAGGCTTAGAGGCGGCCGTTCCTCCCGCCCCAGAGGCCCAGACAGCCAGAAGGGCACTGGCCCACCTCTCGTGTAACCAGGCCAAGAGTCTCCCTTTCCACCCTGTCATCTCCCCTAAGCTTCATCCGATGTGTTGGGGAGAAAGGCAAGCCCCAGTCTCCGGATGAAGAAACAGAGGCCCAGGTCAGGGAAGGGGCTGCCCGGGGCTGCTGATGGCTGGAGGCCGCTCCCAGCTCTGCGTCCGCTCAGCTGCCTTTGGCCTGGAACCCAATCTCTTAACCCCCAGGCCAAGTCCTTTCCTCTCCTCTGGCCACACCCTTTGAACCGAATCCCATCCAAAAGGAAGCTTGGGAATATAGGGGATGGAGTTGGCCCAGTGGCTGTGTTCTCCCCCCCTCCCACACTTTAGGGCAGGACCGGAGCCACAGACAGTGCCCCAGCGTCCCCAGGCTGGCTGCCAGTGTGACAGGGTGGCTACAGCTCTGCGAATGCTTCCGTCTCTCCACAGCTCTGGGCCCTGCCGCTCCAGCCAGGCCTCCCCGGGGCTGGAGCTGACCACCAGCTTCTGCTGCATAAGGCCCCTGCCCCAAATGTCCGCTTGGGGTTGGGAGCGCTGGGGAAGACCCAGGGGCAGGAGAGAAAGTGGGAGGGCAGGGCCCTCAGGCGAGCAGGAGAGGAAGCGAGTCCAGGGGACCAAGAAGGAGGTTCTGAATCTGCCGGGCCCGGGGGGAGCCTGGCCCCTGCCCCCGGCAAGGACGAGGAAGGGTACCTGTGGGCTCTGGGAATGCTGGCCCTTCCCGGCGAGCAAAGAGACCCCCAAACCACCACGACAGGCCGGGGTGACAAGCCCCGTTGTGGAGAACCTCGCTCAGAATTGGGGCCAGGCAGGGCCAGGCCGCCCCCCTGAGAGCCCAGCCTGCACCCCAGTCCCGTCCACTCACAGCCTGCGGTGCCTCTCTGTGTCCCCCCGGCTCAGGCGCAGGGCCCAGAGACGACAGGCCTGCTGTCCCCCAAGCCTGCCCCCGCAGGAGCTCCTGGTCTGCAGATGTCACCCATCGGTGTGTTCACCGCAAGCGGCCATAGCGGCTCCACGCGGCCCGCCCAGATTCCCCCTGGAGCTCAGCCCGAGGGTCTTCTAGATCCACGAAGCTCTGAGGAGTGGGCTGCTCCCTTGGTCCTACTGTCCAGGGTGGGTGGGCTTCCCGTGTGCTCTAGTGGGGCCACGGGCTGGCCGCCCTGCGCCTGACCAAGGAGCCCATCTCCCGGCCAAGCCTTTGCCCAGGTTGAGACCTCAGTCGCTGCCTTTCTCCGTACCTGTGTCCTGCAAGGATCGGCTCCGAGCTTCCCTCTCACCAGGGGCCCCGTCCCTTGGCCCAGGCAGCGCGGTGACTTGTCCATCCAAAGCCAGCTCCCACCCTCTCTCTCCCCGTGCCTCCTGGTCTGGAGGAAACGACACACAGAGTGAGTTTAGAGTGACTCGGAGGGTGATGTCCTGTTTCCTGCATCCCCAGGGCCAGCAAGGCAGTGATGGAGCCGGAGCCCCTCTACAACCTGCTGCAGCTCCCCGGGACGGTGGACCTACCGGCCGGGGCGACACTCTCACAAGGTGCCGGGCCAGCGGGGGGGGGTGGGGGATCTGCATTGTAAGAACCGAACAAGCCGCGCTGGGTACTGCATTGCTTTTCTAAGTTGTCAGCAGGACACCCGGTTCTGTCCAGCCTCTGCCTATGCCTTCTGCTTTATACTTGACCCCCTGCTTCTGGAACCTTCCACGGAGTTATCCCCGTATCCCACATAACCGCACATCTCCAGGTTAATGAGGATACTGATTGCTGTGTGTGCCCACTCTGGGCTGGGGCTGTGCTGAGAACTTCTTATACGCAGCATCTCACCTATTGCTCTGAGGATGGGTGTTTTTACCTCCTTTTTCCAGACAAGGAAACTGAGGCGCGGGGAGTAATGTAGCAGAGCACCAAGTCCAGGGTCGCGGGGCCGACTCCGTTAACTGGCGTTCTCGGTTTATAAGTGGTTTCAGGTTGGAAAGCATCATGAGGAAAATTGCAGTTCGGGTGGTAGGGCTTAGTGATTTGAAAAAATATTTATTTTTTGTTTTAGAGTTGGTTTAGAGATACTTACAGTTCTGGCAGGCAGAGCTGGAAAATGGTATGATTCAGAGTGGCAAGAAATCTGCTCCAGGAAAAGGCCACAGCCATTCACACACTCACTCGCTCTCTCCCCAAGCGTCTGTCAAGGGCCCGCCCTCCTCTTGTCAGAACACACGGGGCTGGGTGGTACGCAGAGGTTTTCAGAACGTCTAGACGTCTCCAGCTGGGCCACGTGAACACAGAGGCAATGCATTTTGTGGATCTGGGCAAGGCCGCCCCACGTGGTGGCTCATTTTCCCACCCCATCCTTTGGGACTCGATTCCAGAGGGCCCCCTTGGCCCTGACCCTTGTGGGTTCTGAGGTTCTTAAACTTGCAGGAGATGCTGACCCAGGTCTTGGGGCTCATAGGACGAGCCAGGCAGCCTCAGTGTCCTGCCCATATGGGGGAGCCAGACAGATGCCGGTGAACTCTGTCCTGGCCCCTTGGAGCCCCGGAATCTGGGCAAATCTGAGCCGTGGCTCCTTCTTATATATGTGGGTAGAGTTGCCAGGTAAAACAGAGGATGCCCAGTTAAGTGTGAATTCCAGATAGACAAGAAATAGTTTTTGACTTTAAGTATGTTCCCAGAATATAAATACTGCAGTGTCTGAGGATGAGCTGGTGTTCATGAGGGAAATGCTGGGGGGAAGGGCATTAGGGAGGAGGCTGGAAGAGCATGGGCAAAGGAAGAGAGGTGCAGAGGATGAGGCGTGTCCGGGAAATCAATCTCTTTGGATGTTTGGTGCTCAGGGTGCGTGTGTGTGTCTGTGTGTGTCTCTGTGTGCGAGCGCGTGTGTATGTATGCGTACCTGTGTGTGTATGACTGTGTGTGTCTGTGTGTGTCTCTGTGTGCGAGCGCGTGTGTATGTATGTGTACCTGTGTGTGTATGACTGTGTGTGTCTGTGTGTGTCTCTGTGTGCGAGCGCGTGTGTATGTATGTGTACCTGTGTGTGTATGACTGTGTGTGTCTGTGTGTGTCTCTGTGTGCGAGCGCGTGTGTATGTATGTGTACCTGTGTGTGTATGACTGTGTGTGTCTGTGTGTGTCTCTGTGTGCGAGCGCGTGTGTATGTATGTGTACCTGTGTGTGTATGACTGTGTGTGTCTGTGTGTGTCTCTGTGTGCGAGCGCGTGTGTATGTATGTGTACCTGTGTGTGTATGACTGTGTGTGTCTGTGTGTGTCTCTGTGTGCGAGCGCGTGTGTATGTATGTGTACCTGTGTGTGTATGACTGTGTGTGTCTGTGTGTGTCTCTGTGTGCGAGCGCGTGTGTATGTATGTGTACCTGTGTGTGTATGACTGTGTGTGTCTGTGTGTGTCTCTGTGTGCGAGCGCGTGTGTATGTATGTGTACCTGTGTGTGTATGACTGTGTGTGTCTGTGTGTGTCTCTGTGTGCGAGCGCGTGTGTATGTATGTGTACCTGTGTGTGTATGACTGTGTGTGTCTGTGTGTGTCTCTGTGTGCGAGCGCGTGTGTATGTATGTGTACCTGTGTGTGTATGACTGTGTGTGTCTGTGTGTGTCTCTGTGTGCGAGCGCGTGTGTATGTATGTGTACCTGTGTGTGTATGACTGTGTGTGTCTGTGTGTGTCTCTGTGTGCGAGCGCGTGTGTATGTATGTGTACCTGTGTGTGTATGACTGTGTGTGTCTGTGTGTGTCTCTGTGTGCGAGCGCGTGTGTATGTATGTGTACCTGTGTGTGTATGACTGTGTGTGTCTGTGTGTGTCTCTGTGTGCGAGCGCGTGTGTATGTATGTGTACCTGTGTGTGTATGACTGTGTGTGTCTGTGTGTGTCTCTGTGTGCGAGCGCGTGTGTATGTATGTGTACCTGTGTGTGTATGACTGTGTGTGTCTGTGCGTGTGGGAGCATGTGTCTGTGCATCTGTGCATTTGTACATGTGTGTGTGCAGGTGTGTGTGTGTGTGTGTGTGAGCTCACTCGTATGCACGTGTGTGTGCGTGTGAAGCAGCGCGACCGATTTCCTCTTGTGGTCGAGGTGCCCGCTCTGGGGGCGGCCTGCGGGGCCCCCAGGCACATATGCTCGTCTCTGCTTCCAGGAGAAAAGAAGAAGTTCCTGCCACCCACTTCCAGGAAGGATCCCAAATTTGAAGAACTGCAAAAGGTGTGGCATCCTTCTCTGACCCTCTTTCTCTGGGGGAGTCTTTTTGTCTTCCTGGGGTGGGGACCGCAGGCCGCCCCCTCCCCTCCCCGACCTCAGGCTGGTGGGCGGCGATCCCGCAGGCCCCTGGGAGACTTGCTGAGTGGCTGCGTGAAGGGATATTTATTGAGCACTGACTGTGTGCCTTTACGTACATGATCCCAGCAAACTTCACGGCAGTTGAGGGGGATCTGTTGCCACCTGCGTCCCAGGGAGCAGATAGTGAGGCTCGGAGAAGTGACCTGACCTGTGGGGGACACATGGCTGGCCAGTGACAGAGCTGGGATTTGACCCAGGTTGTTGGCCCCCAATCTTGTGCTCCTTTCTGGCTCAGCTACCCAGGGCAAAGGACAGCTGGCGAAGTGGCCAGGTATAGGCATGCATCACCCACTTCTTGGTACTCTTCTTGGCTCTAGGACCAGCTGGGCAGCACAGGCTTGGGACCTCCATTTTCCTCTGCCCTACTTCTGTAGTCTCCACGGGGCCTTTCTGTTGCCTCCTCCAAGGAGGCCTCCTGGCCTGCACCACCTTTGACTACCCCTAGAGGATTTGTGGCCCATTTTCCATCCTTTCCTTCCTCCCTCCAATTCTCTCCGTCCCCCCGTCTACTTTTCCCTCTGCTGGGCCACTGGGACACAGAAGAAAACCTGGTGGCGTGCTGACACTTCATCTTAGTTTGGGTTCCCCCAGAAGCTGATCCTGAACTAAAGATTCGGGTGCAGATATTGAGTTGGGAGGTAATTGCAGGAGACAAGGAAGGGGAGCAGGGAAGTAAGACAGGTGGGAAGGAGACACCCAGGGTGGGTGAGGGAGCAGGTGATGGCTGTCGGAGCTCAAGCCGGTTGGGAACCTCTGGGAGCCAGTAAGGAGCGGGCACCTTGGAGTCTTCCTGCTGGGGCAGAGGAGCCGGGGTGTTTATCCGCCAAGCGCCGTGTAGCTCGGGCTGCTCCCTCGAAGGGATGGGGTGCTGTTTCTCTGCACTTCTGACTTCCAGGGGCAGCCCTCGGGCTTTGCCGCAGTTTGCGGGAGGGGGCGGGACACCAGCGCCCGTGTATCAGCAAAACCTTACACAGAACAAACAACAGCCGCCAGTGCTCAGGTCTTTGGGAGCCCAGAGCAGGCCCCTGACTCAGCCTGGGAGATCAGAGCAGGCTTCCCAGAGGAGGTGATGCTTTTCCTGGCCTTGAAGGATGGGTAGGAGTTGGCTGGTGGGAGGAGGGCAGAGCTGAGCCTGGTGAGAGGCCGGGCGAGGAGTGGCCCCGGGCCAGCTGTCGCTTGGGCCCCGCAGGCGCTGATGGAGTGGATCAATGCTGAGCTCCTGGCCGAGCACATCGTGGTCCGCAGCCTGGAGGAGGATATTTTCGACGGGCTCATCCTGCACCACCTTCTCCGTAAGTGGCTGCTTCCAAAGCTGGGCGGTCCTGGAGGACTGGGTGGTCCCGACTCCCCTTGGGCCAGCCTGGGGCCTGCTCAGTGCCCTCTGCGGTGCCCTTGGCGGATTGGCTGCAGGACGGTCCCACGAGCTGCGGCTTCCTGAGCCCTTGCCACGGAGCAGGTGCAGTTAATCCTCAGAACAACTCTGTCCTGTGACTATGGCCGTTTTACAGACCAGGAAACTGAGCTCTGAGAGGCCTGGTACCTTGTCCAAGGCCTCACCGTGAAGAAAGTAGGGGAGCCAGGGGTCTCGGCTTTAACCACGGGGCCACCCGGCCCCACAGGAACGAGGAGAGTGGGAGGCTGGGGGGCGGGGCACAGGGGTGGTCGATGTGAGGTGGGCCCGGGGCAGAGCTCTCGCCACCACGCAGCCTGCGTGCCCCGTGAGGAAGGGCGGCACCCTGCCTCCCTGGAGGAAGCAGACTAGCTGTGGGTCCCCTGCAGGGGCCCCAACTGTCCCCCCCGCCAGCCTTTCCCACCCTCTCTCTCCCTCTTACTCCTTCCCCTGCCCTCAGAGAAGCTGAGTGGAGTCAAGCTGGACGTGGAGGAGATCGCCTTGACCGCGGCTAGCCAGAGGCGCAAGCTCGCGGTGGTCCTGGAGGCCGCCGGCCAGAGCCTGCGGGTGGAGGAGCCACAGGCCAAGTGGAGCGTGGAGAGTGCGTGGGGCTGGTGTCGGGGAGGGTGGGGGGAGGCAGAATCACAGCCCCCGCATCGGGGTGCGGGGGGTGCTGCCTTGAAGCACAGCACGAGGGTGATAAAACGCAGCCCTTGTCCATAATGCGCCCACTGCTTACTGAGTTCCAAGCATCACACACGCCCTCATCTACTTCGTCAGATGGGCACTAACCATCCTGCTTCATTAATTTAGCTAAGTTGCATCTGCAGTGCCTGCTCGTAAGAAAGGCGCGTGTGCAAAGCCCCACCCCGTTAACCATTTGGAATGGTTTCCTGCCATTCCAACCTCTGCATCTTCCCCGTTTTCCAGATGAGAAAACCGAGGCCAAGAGACGTTGAATAGCTTCGCCAAGGTTGGGTGGTGAGGGAGGATGTAACAGTTTTCAAACCCGGTTTTTGTTGGGTCCCCTGCCACTACCTTCGCCACTGCAAGTCTCACGTTCAATAGTCGATGTTTGCACTGTTGGCCCCGGATCAGGTCGCACTCAGCTTAAATCGAACAATTTGTTCACCCAGGGCCCTGCTGTAGGACGTTTAGCTGTTTAAACAGCACTGCAGTGAACATCTGTGTGTTAGAATCCCCGTCGGCAGGGTGGAGTGTGCCCGTGGGCTGTACTTGCAGAAGAGGGATGACTGGGGCAGAGTGTGACTATTTTTAGCCTCCAGATGTAGACCTCCGGACCTCTGCTCTCCTGAAGGCTGGACACAGAGCTCCTTGGCCTGCACAGGGTGGTTGTGGCGAAAAGGAACCCACCATGTGGCCCCGGGTTTGGTGGTCCCCCAGGGCTCTGACCTTGTGCCCCCTCCCCTCCCAGGCATCTTCAACAAGGACCTGCTGGCCACCCTGCATCTCCTCGTGGCCCTGGCCAAGCGCTTCCGGCCGGACCTGTCCCTCCCGCCCGATGTCAAGGTGGAGGTGATCATCATGGAGGTAAGGCGCGGGGCGCCGGAGGATGCCTGCCTGCTGGCCGAACATCTCGGGGCCGTATGGCCACACCCTGGGTGGGGGCGTGCTGCACGGGGCGGGGGCTGAACTGGGGTGAGTTCCAGGGAGCCATGAGAAACACCAGATTCCACCAGGACCGCAGTGGGGGGTTGGGCTGGAGCTGCGGGCGGGAGATGCTGAGGGTCCAGTGAGGCCACGAGGGGGTCTGTGGGCCGGCCAGTCCCACCTACTCAGCAGATGGCACCTGCCTGAGGCATCACGAAGGTCCTGGCTGACGGCAACCACGTGGGCCATAAGCGACCATCTGTTCACGGCCTTTCTGGGGTCTTCACACCACTGGGCCACTGCCCTCTCACTGTGATGGTCTCACCCCTCGACAGATGGGTGTGACGAAGGTTCCAGGGACCTCTGTGGGTTTCCCCACCCACGGGGTGCTCCCTGTCTAGCACGTGCAGGACTTCTGCTGTAGCTGATGCCCCGGGAGTCCATGGCTTCTCTCTCAGACAGGCCCCAAGCACCACAAAGAGGCCCCACCTGCTTCTGCTTCCCGCGCTCCCCTCCCCCAGCCCCTGGGTACCTGGGGAGCAGCCGGCTTCCCTTAAACCCACCCGACAGAACACGCTGAGTCCAGCCAAACCCAGGAGAAGGCACTCTTACTTGGTCAAAACAGTTGACTTGAAGTCTCTGCTGAGCAGTGTCACGGCTTTGTTTACACGTCTGGAAATCAGAGGTGACTTCATTCCTTCGTGCATTCACCACTCACTCATTCACTCATTCACCCACCCACCCACTCACTCACTCATTCATTCATTCACCCGCTCATTCATTTGTTATTCAGATGAACACGTGTCCATTGATGCCCTGTGAGCCAGGCACTGGGCAGACTTTGGGGATAGCTGGGGAACGAGGCAGACGCGGTCCCCATCCTCGTGGGGCTCAAGGCCTGAGGGAAGAAGGACAGTTAAGCTGCCCCAGTGGTGAGCGCTGCCCAGGAGGCCCCCTTGAGGAGCGGATGAGGCAGAGTAAACTGGGTCCCTTGGGGCTGCTTTGGCCACTACAGTCTCCTCTAGTGGCAGGCGTGGTCCTAGAATTTTCTGTGGTTCCTCCCTTCCATCCCCTTTTCTCTTTCCTAGAGCACCAAGAGTGGCCTGAAGTCGGAGATGTCGGTGGAGCAACTCACTGAGTGCGGGTGAGGGAGGGGCCAGGGGTGCAGGCCGGCTGTGCTTTCTCAGGAATGGGCGTGGAGCCTGGGGCCGGGGGCGGGGCCGGGGGCGGGGCAGACCTGCCTGACCTTCTTGGGAGGGGCCCTCACTTTGCCGGACTGCTCTAATTGCTGCGGGGCCTGCATTGGCCCTCACCGGGCTCGCCCCCACCCTCCGCAAAGCCCGGCAAAACAGAGCTGGGGTCACAAGGGGCTCTGGCCCTCGGTCATGAGGTCACACTGCAGGCACTGGGGGCCAGGAGGGACCCGGAAACTGGGGTCTCTGGACCCCAACCCCAGGCTGGTTTCCTAACACCTGGAGCCGGATGCTGCCGGGAAGCCTTACCCTCATCCATGGCGGGGAGATTCTGCAGCCGGGCGTGACACTTACACCCGGTGCCAGGAGGCAAGGGCGCAGAGGGCTCACTCATACCACCAGCGCTTAGTGAGCACCTACTGTGTACGGGGTGGGGCTGGGACCTGGAGTGCCCGGGTCAGCCAGCTGTCGGCCTTCGTCTGTCCGTGCACGCAGGACACCCGAAGTCGATCAGCCAATGGGCTCTCCCCTCTGCCTCGACGCCCACCTGCACAGCATGTGCTTCATGGCCGAGTTGGAAACAGCCACATTGGGACGAGGGCCGGGCACGTGCACTCTGCAACAAGAGAGCCGCAGAGTCCTGGGGTCTGGGAGAAGCAGGGGGTCCCATTAGGCGTCTCTGAACTGCAGGCCGCAGTTCAGCCTTTAGAAGGGCCTTAGCAGTGCGGGACCAGGCTGGCCTCTGGCCTAAACTCCTGACTGCCTGGGTGGTAAAGGAAACTGTACATGTACCTCGTACCCCCGACCCAAGCCCTCCAGCACCCCAGCTGCGTTGTCTCTCCAGGGAGACATGGCCGTTTTGCATTCCTGGACTCCCTTTTGTTGGAGATTGTAACTGACCTCAGCCAAGGGTCCCTCCCTCCTGCCACCTGTAGGCTCACACTTCCGGGCACCTGCCCAGGTCCCTGCCCCGTTCCCTGGGTGGGAGCCCAGCCCTGCTGCAGGCCCCTGGGTTTGGGACGCTTGTTCTGCCCCGTGAATTGTAGAATCTTTACTGGGTACAGGCAGAATGTTTCTCATCTTTGCAAAGTTGCAAGAGCTGCGGAGGGGCCCTGGCTCTCCCTGCCGGGCAGTATTTCTCCAGATCCTACCACATGTGGCTGCCTGGCTTCCCCACTTCGCAGCCCACCCCTGTCTGGTCCAAAGGTCTTTCCGGTTTTGGTCTGAGAGTGGGCTCCTTGCAGGAAAGTTGTGGATTCTCCTTTCCGGTCTAACACTTACTGAAGGCCTGCTGTGTGCAGGGCACTGGGCTGTTTCAGCTCCCTTAACCCATTTTATCCTCAGCAACCCCAGCTGGGTGAGTTCAGTTCTCTTCTGCTCACAGGCTGGGCAGCCAGCCCCACCTGGACTGAAATCCCAGATCAGCCATGTCTGAGCTGTGTTCCCTTGGGCAAGTCACTCCCCCTCTCTGAGCTTCTTCACGCCTCTGATAAAGGGAGACCCGTGCCTACTTTTTGGGGCTGCTGTGAGAGTTATAGGTGATGTATGTGAGGGGACCTTCCCCCTCCTGTACGCCCCCAGCCCTGAGGTCCTTCCGGTCTATGGCTCCTGGATGTCCACTGCGGATGGGGTGGGGGGAAGGGCTCAAACCTCTGCCAGTTGATGGCGGGTAAGGTCTGTGGTCCAGGCGTGTGAGCCGAGCATGGCCAAGGGCGCAGGAAGCAGACCTCTGCTGGTCCCTCCTGCCAGCGGGGCCCGTGCGCTCGTCGGCCCATTTACCCTCCCAAGGTCACCCTGGGAGGAGGGCTTGTCCCCCCCTCGAACCACCACCGCCCCACCCCGACTCGGGGAGGCTAAATGGCCTGTCACCCAGCCGCTGAGCGGCTCTGCACGGGGCCCTGTCAAGGCTGAAGCTTCAGGCTCCGAGTTTGGGGAACTTGAGAGGGAGGGTGCAGTTAGCGGTCATGGGCGCTGCACCCCTTCTCCCTTCATAGCCCTAAAATCACCCTTCTCAGCCGCTGATGAGCTCGGAAATGTCTGTGAGGGCAGCACAGGGACGTGTGCCCCTCCTGGCAGCTGCCTCCGTGCTGAGCCCTGGGTCCCAGGCTGCCCTCTCCACCCCCCAGGGCCACGGTCGGAGGGGCCGCCCGGCTCTCCAGGGAGAGTTCGGCCTACACTTGGGGCCCAGAACCTTGCTTCTAGGAGGTGCGCTGGGGCGGAGAATTTAGCAACAAAGTCAAAGAAAAACCACTCAAAAACAATGAAAAGGGAGTGAAAGAAGCCAGACACAAGAGAGTACATACGATTTCATTTCATAGACGAACAGACAAAATGAAAGGCCAACAGGACAAATCAGAGCAGTGGTAACCTTTCTGGGGTGTAGCGGGGTGGGGGAGCACATTGGGGGTGCTAGGAGGGCTCTGTGCCTTGTTGGGGGTGGGGGTTACACACGCGTGTGCATATGTAAACATGCACCAGCTCTAAAGTTAGGATGTGTGTGTAATCTAAAACAGCAGCCACAAAAAGGACACAATCCAGACATTTCTAGGTGTGGGAGCCTCAGGGGAAGCTTTGAACCTCGTTTGCCATTCGCGTTCCACAAGGGCCCTGCCTGCTTACAGAGCTGCCAGGAAAAAGCAGCTCCCCAGTTTCTTTGTCAACCTTCCCACTGCCGGGTCTTGTCATACGAAGAGACTGCAGGTTTGAGGATGCTTTTTTTTAACCATGTGTTTCCTTTTCTCCCCCCTACAATTTTCCCTTTAGCACAGACAAGGACCAACCTTCGAGTGAGTACTTTCCTAATTTAGGGAATCTTTTTCTTTTTTTTTTTGCGGTACGCGGGCTTCTCGCCGCTGTGGCCTCTCCCGTTGCGGAGCACAGGCTCCGGACGCGCAGGCCCAGCGGCCACGGCCCACGGGCCCAGCCGCTCCGCGGCACGTGGGATCTTCCCGGACCGGGGCACGAACCCGCGTCCCCTGCATCGGCAGGCGGACTCGCAGCCACTGCGCCACCAGGGAAGCCCATAGGGAATCTTTTTCTACTGGATACGTGTGGAGACAAACATGTCATGATGACAGGTTGATTACTGGGTGTGCTCACAGTTCCTTTGTGGTCTGCTATGTGTATCTCAAGCCCTCTTGTCCATTTGTCCCTCCTTCTGTCTGTCTGTCCATGCATCTGGCTGTTCCTTCTTATGATACCGCTCATATGGGTAGAGAGATTTATTATTCCCATCGGCAGCAACTATGGAGTGTTCAGTGTGTGGGCTCTGGAGCCAGGCAACCTGGGTTCAAACACTAATTCCCCCATTTATTAGCCACGTGAACTTGGGCAAGTGTCTGAACCGGTCTGTGCCTCAGTTTCCTCATCTGTAAAATGGGATTAATAATGGCACCCACCTCTTAGAATGGTGGTGAGGGTGAAAAGATACCTTGTGAATGTGCTTAGCACAGAGTCAGTGCTTAATAGTGATTGTTCACTAATTTGGCTGCTACTTTTGTGACAGAGATCTTCACCAATCAACTGATTAACCCAACCTTTCCTTCTTCGTTCATTCATTCCTTAGTCAGTCTGCCTGGCCAGTTGGTCATCCATCCATCCATATACCAATCCATTCATCTATTCATCCATACATTCACCCACCCATCCATCCATCCACCCATCCATCCATCCATCCATCCATCCATCCATCCACCCATCCATCCATCCTTCTATCCTTCTATCCTTCCATCCATCCATCTATCCATCCATCCATCCATCCACCCATCCATCCATCCTTCTATCCATCCATCCACCCATCCATCCATCCATCCATCCATCCACCCATCCATCCATCCTTCTATCCATCCATACACCCATCCATCCATCCATCCATCCACCCATCCATCCATCCACCCATCCATCCATCCTTCTATCCTTCCATCCATCCATCCATCCATCCATCCATCTGCCAACCCATCCATTCATCATCCATTCCTCTTAACATTATTTTTCCTGCTTGAACCTTACCCACTCGGGACAAAGAGCTGTATGGGCAAGGGAGTCTCACCTGCAGAGGAGGAAATAGTGACCTGCGAGGGGCTTCTGAGAACAGGGGCTGAGAAAGGTTGAGTGGGGAAAGGGAGGAGAGGGGAGGCATGGGGGAGGCTGGTCGGATGGCTGTGTGTGCATGTGTGGAGGGGCAGCCGGAGGACACAGGGGTTGCCTAAGGAGCAGTGTTTGTTAGGGGGCCGCATGAGGCTGGGTCACACAATGAGGGGCAGGGACACGGAAAAGGGCTCCCTTAAAGCCATTTCTAGCATGTCCATCCTGTTCTGGCCTGTGCCATCCGAGTGCACATTGGCCTCTGAATTCCTGGCTCCTTCAGGGACACAATTTCGCTGACCACAGGCCAAGAGGTCTGGGAGGGACCACTGGTGTTTCCACCATGTTTATTGGTTTATGGGGCATTTTAACGTGCATGATGCTATCTGGTGCTACTTTTCCCCCTTCACTAATGAGGGAACTGAGGCACAGAGAGGTGAAGTGATTCGTTCGGAGTCACACAGCAGCTGATTGGCAGGATCAAGAGGGAAATTCTTCTACTGGGTTTGGGTATTCAGTGCCTGTGGAGCATTCTCCCCAGGGGAAGGTGAAAAGCTGCATAGCTGCTAATAGTAGGAATGCAGCTTGTGGGAAAAGGGCGTTAGTCTGAGGACTTGGCACCTCTGAGGCTGGACCAGTGGCCTGAGCTGCTAAGATGCAGCTCCACGGGCATGACTCAGCTACTGAGGGCGCTGGTCTTTTGTGCGCTGTAGCAAAGTTCAGACTCTCTGGGGGGGCTGGGTGCCCTTATTCTGCCAGTCCACAAACTCTGTGGAGGAGACCTCTGGGCCAAGGGTCAGTGTGGGGCTGGTCCCTGCTCAGCCACCTATGGCAGCTCCCGTGGGCTTGTGGGTGTAGCAGGGAACCAGCAGGAGGCGGGGCAAGTTCCCAGAGGAAGGCGTGGTGTCCGCGGCAGGAAAGGTGACCGTTTATTTAAGTCCTACTGTGTGCCCAGCCACATCACAGGTGTGTTATCTGCTCCCAAACTGGATATTTACAATGACCCCCACCTGGTAGTTATTATCAGCCATACTTTACAGATGAGGAAAACAAGGCACAGAGAGGGGAGACGATTCTCTCCAGGCCACACAGCCAGGGGAGCAGTGACTCTGACCCAGACCTGTTCTTTAGTTCAAGAACCTTGAGATAAAACTACATCTCCCTCGAGACTGGTTATTCTGAGAAACTTTGGTGGAAACAAGTCCCTGTTTGGCTCAAAGATAATAGCATCGTAATGAGGTGTTTAATGGATCTGTCTGCAGAGGACGTCTTCGATGAATTATTTAAGCTGGCTCCGGAGAAAGTGAACGCTGTGAAAGAGGTAAGAGAGGTCAAAGTTGCAAGAAGTACCTCCTGCCACCCGCCCACCCACCGCCCACCTGCCTTGGGTCTGGGGGTGGGGGTGGGGCAAGGGGAAAGGAATCGGGCCCTCACTCTGCACCTGCTGTGCGCCGGGTGCCGTGTGGGGGCCTTTCTGCGGCCCCAGGTGGGGAGGTCGCAAAGCCGAGCTGGGGCCCTGGGGCCCTTATTCTTCCCTGGGGAGGCTATAGTGAACTTCATCAACCAGAAGCTGGACCGCCTGGGCCTGTCCGTGCAGAATCTGGACACCCAGGTAGGGACTCAGCTGCAGGGTCTGGGGCAGGGAAGGGGCACATGGGGAGGGGGTTCCACAGGGTACTGGGAGCCTGGGCCCATCCTGTGTGGCCTGGTGTGTGTCACCTCTTGGAACCTTGGGGTCCTCCTCTCCAGTGAGGATGTTGCTGGTAGGTGGTATTGCCAGTCAGGGACATGACGGGGATCCTGTGACGTGGGGATCTCGGGCTTTGTCTACGTTGTTGTTACTTGTCATTGTAAAACAGCCACTTTTCAGCTTTTTTCAAAATTAATCTTGGTCTCTCCAATCCCAAGACTCAAAAAGCACGTGGGGTTTCCCTAACCGCGTTCGCTCACAGCGTTTATTACGTTGCGCCGTGTGCCAGGATGGGTCGTAGGTGCCGACACAGCCCCGTGTCTGTGGACTCCCTGAGTTGCCCAGCCCACTGTTCCGGGGCAGGAACAGAGTCTTAGGAGGTCAGCCTTGCCCAGGGGGTCGTGGCCTCCCACGAGGATGCTGTGCCCTGTGGTTTCCCTCTACACGGTGGGGTGCAGAGAAGCTGTGAAGCTAATTGCCAGCCCAGGGCCTTCAGGGCAGCAATGGAGCCTGCTGGACCCTGGGCGCATTAACTGGGCGTGGTGGTGCAGGGGTCGGGCCACGTGGGTTTTGCTCACACAGCATGACTGGGGCAGGTGGTGAGGTCAGGTCTGGTCACTGGAGCTGCTGATGTCTCAGGCACAGCCTGACATTAGCCAGCGGGGGAACGGGGTTGATATAGCCCCGTGCCTGGTAGCTAAAGCCGATACGGCCCTCACCATGTGCCCGGCCCTGAGCAAAGTGCTTTGCATACATTAACTCACCGACTCCTCCCAACAAACTCTTTAGGTGGGAACTGATACTATCCCATTTTACAGATGAGGGCATTAAGCACAGGGAGGTTAATTAACTTGTCCAAGGTCACACAGTGATTAACTAGCGGACCTGGGATTTGGACCCAGGTTGCTGAGGCCAGAGTTTGTGCTCCATCACCACCTCGCACGGCGGCCACATGAGAAGCCTGTGTGTGACGTGGTGTGGTGACACTGCAGGGTGGAGATAGCAGCCTCTGAAGCCAGATGGGCACGTGTTGCTCCTGGGCTCTGAGGACACCTCCTCCACCCTAGCTGTGTGGCTTTGGACCTGGACTTCTCTGAACCTCAGGCTCCTCTTCTTTTAAAATGGGTACAGGGATACCAACCTCATAGAACTGTGAGTAATAAAGGAGATGATGAGCACCCAGGTGTTTTGTGTATTACCTGACACACTGTCTACACATAATAAACGATACATTTGTGGTTTTATTGTATTTTATGTGGGAATAAACAAGATGATTTCTTAGGTTTACATTCTACCTGTTTCATCTTTATCTCTCCCTTGGTAAAATAATGACATTTGGAGAAAAATGGCACATGTGAGGATGGTATTTCGACTGCTGGATAAAAGGGGATATTAAAGTCCCTGGTATTTTGGTGGTATTACCAGGGAATATGCCAAACTAATAGCATCAGAACAGACCTAATATGAGGAAATTCCATTAAGGACTTGGCGTGGTGGCTTTTCCTCCAACATTCAGCCTTGTGTTTTGTGTCTTTGCAGAGATTGAATAGGATTATATTAGCATATGATGTGCTGGTGCGAGGGTGACAGCTTTATCTCTGAACATGCAGTCAAAACAGACAAATACAAATGCGGCAGCCAGCAAAATGAGCCCGGTGTGCTGTTCTCTGCCTTTTCCTGATGGAATTATTTTACACTTAACTCTGTTTTCTCCTGGGCTTCTGTAGCTCATGGAACAGTATGTGGTTTAAAAAATGATTTGAAGCTATTTTACAGAAAATGTAAAAATAGCTCATTTTACTGAGCGCATGCTCTGTGCTAGGCAACCAATAACTGCTTTATACCTGCTGCTGCTTACAACAGCTCTGTGAGGTCAGGGTGTCGTCCGCATTTCTCAAAAAGGGACCTGAGGCTCAGAGAGGTTGTGTGACTTCCGTAGGGTCACACAGCCTGTAAAAGGCGGAGTGGGATCCTCCAGGCTATCTGCCTCCCATTCCCTCCTTTGTAGTTTGCAGATGGAGTCATCTTACTCTTGCTGATTGGACAACTGGAAGGCTTCTTCCTGCACTTGAAGGAATTCTATCTCACTCCCAAATCTCCTGCGGAAATGGTAAGTTTTCCAAAGATTTTCCTTAGGGGTCTACCTCTAGGTAGGCAGATCTAGGAAACTGGCGTGATCAGTCTTTATTTATTCACTTCCAGGTGAAGTAAAGGTGAAAGGAAACTTTGTTTGTCCATATGTCAGCCCATCCATCCACCAGCCTCACCCCTAGACCCTCACACCTATCCGCTGACTTATTCATTCACTCATCCACCCGCTTCATCCACCCATTCACCTGCCTGCAAATCCATCCATCCATCCTTCCATCCATCCACCTGACCATCCATCCATCTACCTGTCCGCCCACCCATTCACCCATGCACTGGATCCATCATTTTCCCAGGTCCTCTTGGCATCAGGCCCCGTCGGCCATAAAGACAATCCAACACAGCTCCTGCTTTTGAGGACCGCTCACTCTCCACTCGCTGTACTCTCAATGATGTATGGTATATTCTAGGGCTATGATGAAGTGCCTTGGCTCATGGTGGGTGGGCCGGTGCGGGACCTGAAAGAAAGCGTGGTTAGTAGGATCTGCAGGAGTCAGGAGGGGCCTTGTGTGAGAGGTGGCCATGAAATTGACTCGGGCTTGGTTCGCAGCGTTAACTAGGGAGGGCACCCCCAGGGGAAGGGAACAGAGTCAGCCAAGGCTCGGGTGTGGCAGGGGTTCTGGCCTTGTGCGGGTCAGGAGTTCCCACGTGGACCCTGGAGTCTGGGGGGCTGGTTGGGAGATGGCTGCGTTAGTCCAGGCGGAGGGCTCTGGTCCCTGCCTGCACCTCAGGCTTTTTGCCCCTAAAATGTGCTCCCAGTACCTGCCCTGCCACCCCTCAGACCACGCAAATAATAGGAGAGAGTTTGGACCACCACAGAGGTGGAAGCATCCAGGGGCATGTGGCCCCTGGTCCCCCAGACCCGCCCAGGACCCCGGGTGGCCAGCTCCTCTCGGTCTGCACCAGGGTCCCAGGGACGGCTCAGCGGCAAAACCCAGGGTAGGAGGGCACCCTTTCATCCCTCCACAGAGAGGGGACACCGGGCAGGGCTGGGTGCCGGTTCCCGGTGCCAGCCTTGGGGAGCTTCTGGGAAAAGGAAAGATTTCGGTCCCCTTTGATGTGCCCATGGCCCTGGGGCTCGTTCAAACCCCAAGGCTGCCTGGGGTTGGGGGGCGAGCCTGTGCACCCTTGACCCTGGCCCAGTTCCAGTTTCGATCTCTGCCTGGCCCCCACATATCCGCAGCCCTGTCTGTCCCTGCTTCTGGCCGCAAGCCTGACCTACCCGGTCCCCTGCCGAATGTTCCAGGCCCGCCTTCCCAGCCTGCCGGACCCCCAGCCGCAGCCTCACTGCCCGCCTGTGGTCCTTACTCGGCCTGGCCCTCTGGCATCTCCAGATCTTTCCCAGGCCGTTCTCTAGGCCCATCCTGCCTCCTGCTTTGTTTCAGGCCCCTTAGCCGGGTGGTCAGCTCTTACCACCTTATCCCCACTGAGCTCTTGGGGCATCCTATAGGGCCCCGAACCATGGCTACTCTCACGTTCTCTTGGAGTTCCTACCTGCCTCCGGCCTCACCTGGCCCTTTACCCCATTTCTCCCTCACTCCATACCCCTGCGAGGGAGGCAGGGCAGGGTCGTATCTCCATTGTCCAGAGGGGAAAACTGAGGCTTTGGGACATGCCCAGGGCCATCCAGCTACTCAGTGGCAGGTCTGACACCAGGACTGGCCACCCAACCCTCAGCCCGCATTTCCCCCTTTGCAGCAGGAAGATGCCATCTCTGTGGGCGTCATCTCCACCTTCCCAGGAGGCAGGGGTGCTCTTGACTTGAAGATTGATTTGGGGCTCAGATTCCCAAGAGCTGAGAAGCAAACAGGCTAGAGCAGTGCAGTGTTTGTAGCTCTAGTGGTGGTAGAAACAGTGGTCAACACTTACTAGGTTCTTGTCCTTCACCAGGCACTGTGTTAATCAGCTATTGCCACGAGAATGCTGTGTAACAAACCACCCAAACAACCAGTGGCTTAAAACCGCAATCCTTCATTCTCATGGATCTGCGGGTCGGCCGGGTTTGGCTGCTCTAGACTTGGCGGGGCTCCATCACTCACGCGGGTTGGGCTGGGCGTCAGGCCATCTAGGCTGGGGTCACTGGGGCGGTCCAGCTCTGTGCACGTGCTTCTCGTCCTCCTCCTGGGACTGGCAGTGAGCCTGGCACGGTTTTTTCGCGCCAACGGCAGGGGCACAGAGACAAAGCAGAACACACAAGGCGCAGGCTCAGACCTGGGGTGCTGTCACTTCCTCCTCATCCTCTTGGCCAGAGGAGGCCCTGCGGCCTTGGTGCGGAGGCGGGAGAGCCCTGTGGTGTGTGGTGCAGAGACGATGCAGAACTGGGGCCAGGGAGGCGCTTGCCTCCCTGGACGAACTTGCTAATTCCTCCCCACCTCGGGCCTCTGAGTAGGAACTCTTCCCCATCTCCATTTTGCTCCGGGGAAACTGAGTTCAGAGAGAGCTAGGAAGCCGGTCAGGGTCGAGGTCAGACTGGCATCCAGGCTCGTCCATCTCCAAAGCCAGAGCCGCCTCCTTGCGTCCTTCCGGGGGAGCCAGAGGGAGCCCCATGGGAGATGGGGGGCAGGTGGTGAGCCCAGAAGGAGGCTCGCCCGGAGCTGCGGGGACAGGGGGGGCTTAGGTGGGTCGGAGTGAGCCTGAGACCCTGGCACTGACCTTCATCCGGAAGGCAGGAGGCCTGTGTGTGATCAGGAGAAGGGTGGGAGGATGGAGACGGGCAGGTCACACGCGGGCCCCCTGGGGACGAGGGGCTCAGAACAGCACAGGGGTCCCCTCTCTGTTCCTCCGGTGTTGGGGCTTCATGGGATGTCAGGGTGTGATCACTATTTGCTCGCCTCCAACCCCTAGTTAGTTACAAGCCAGGGACAAACGTCCCAACTTCTAAGGCCCCCGTGTGCCGGCAGCCTGCCTACTCCACCGGCTTCGGGACCGGCTTCAGGACCGGCTTCCAAAGATGAGCCGCAAATCTATGTGGGGGAAAAGAAGCAGCCTCTCAGCTCAGACCCCAAGAATGCATTTTTATGGACTCTTATAGGGAATCTCAGCCACAGGAATGTGTAATAAAAATGCTGAGGAAGTCATTAGCTGAAGAGGGCAGGAACAGCGGCCCTTTCCGAGGAATTGTTATTTCCGCAGGCAGCGTGGCCTCTGGCATTTGAATTTCTCGTTATCAGACCTTCTTTGCCAATGGCGTCTAGATGAGCTTGCCAATCCCTGAGGGAAGAGGAGTAGGGGTGGAGGAGAGAGGCGATCATTTTCTCTGCAGAAATGAAAGCACCGGGGCCAAGAATCTCTGGCTTCCTCCTACATGCAATTACTCCTCCCCGGGACGATTTGAATGCATCCTTCTGGGTCGTAACCTTCTCTCAGCTCCATACTTTCATCATCTCAAACTGTGCGCGGAAGAAAAATGGTGCTTTGGGTAGAGCACGGTGGGATCAGGCTGGAGCCCGGGGCAGCTGCTCCAGGTCAGAATGAGCCTCACCGAGGAGTGTGACCCATAGAAACAAGTGCGATCACTGCTCTAGTTGATGGCAGCAATTCTCAAATTCCACCAGGGCAGGCAGCGGGTCTGGGTTTGCCCCTGTTGCGTGGCCAGCGCATAGTAGATGCTCAATAAATATTTTTTAAATAAGTGAAGGAAGTCTTTCCAAGACACTGGTGAGCTGCTCTGTGACAAATGGATCCTATGGTCAAGTCACCTGGGAAAACATGCACAGTCTTGAAGGCTCATGACCCACCAAAACACATTCAAGGCTCTGAGAAGTCCTGCAGTGAAGGATTTCCATATAACTTTGTCAAAGCCAACATTTCCCAAAGCTGTTTGGCTCTCTGCACCCTGGACCACGCTGTGGGGATGCGGGCTTAGAGGGTGAGCGCATCAAAGGCAGGGCTGCGAGGCGGGGGGACCCAGCCCGGGTGTCTCGTTCTCACTCTGACATTTACTTTCTGTGCGCCGTATAAACAGTGTGCATGATGAGAATGAGAATAATAGCAACAGTTGTAACCCTCATTTTCCAGTCGGGGGAAGACCTGGGGACAAAGGCACAGGACGAGCAGTGGAGGTCTTAGCCCCTCACTCTGATTTTGCTTCCACCTGGTCCGGACATCCCCCAGAAGTGTGTCTCAGCTGCTTGGGAGCACTGGCACCTGTGACAACCTTGGTTTCTTCTTCTTGGCGGGCTCTAGAGGGGACAGCCCTGCTGGGCGGGTGACCCAGCCCTTGCCACTCTCTCTCTTGCATCTTGGACCCAGCTCAGTGCCTCTGTCCATCTGATGCCCCATCAACTCTCCCCCGTGGAGCAGGGCTCTGCTCGCTGCCTTCCAGGTCCCTGTGGTAACCCTCATTTTCCAGTCGGGGGAAGACTTGGGGACAAAGGCACAGGACGAGCAGTGGAGGTCTTAGCCCCTCACTCTGATTTTGCTTCCACCTGGTCCGGACATCCCCAGAAGTGTGTCTCAGCTGCTTGGGAGCACTGGCACCTGTGACAACCTTGGTTTCTTCTTCTTGGCGGGCTCTAGAGGGGACAGCCCTGCTGGGCGGGTGACCCAGCCCTTGCCACTCTCTCTCTTGCATCTTGGACCCAGCTCAGTGCCTCTGTCCATCTGATGCCCCATCAACTCTCCCCCGTGGAGCAGGGCTCTGCTCACTGCCTTCCAGGTCCCTGTGGTCCCTGCACGGCCACCAGCTGCCATGGAGGACCCTGGCCCCTTGCCCGGGATGTGGCAGGAGTCCTTGGCGTGGGCGGAAGATGCTGCCCCTGCCCCTGCCCTGTGCCCTTGGACCAGGACTGTGACCTGGCCCTTTCCCTCTCAGACAGCGTTCTTTCTCAGGGGCTTCAGGCCCTCCCACACGCCTCACTTCCCAGCCCTTGTAGGAGCCCGGACAGCTAGAATTTGCAGGGAAGCCCTGGCTCTGCCTTTATTATTCCCCCTTCAGTCTTGCCTTGCGGTTCCCATCCTGTGTCCACCATCACACTTGGATCTCCCCGGCAGCTTGGAAAGGCCTCTGGAAGATGCACTGTTCCCCTTGTACAGACGAGGGGACAAAGGCCCAGGCAGGACACGTGCCCTGTCTGACCTGTGACCTGTGACCTAGTGGGACGGGTGCACAGACATCTAACCCGGGTCTGCCCAGACCCACCAGGAGGTGACCGCAGGTGGCCTAGGCAGGGCGGCCTCCTCGGACGGGCCTTGCTCACCTGCTGCTCTGCCGGCCGGGTCTCTGGGCCCCTGGCTAGGTTGCCGTGGGAACTGCCTGGCTGTTTGAAGTGGGCTTTGGGGCTGGGATGGTCAGCAGATGCGGAGGCAAGGGACCGGCACGGCCGGCCACCAGTCTGGGACGTCCAGTCAGCACACTGGGCCTGAGACCGTTGAAGGAAGGAGCTGCTTGAGGTGCCAGGGAGTCGGGGACTCAGCCAGCTTTATCCCTGGCTCGTCCTGCCCTGCCCCATGCCCTCTTTTTACCACACCAGCCTGCTGCCCCGAGGAGAAGGGCAGGGGTCTTTTCGGTGGGATCTGAGGCCCCAGGGAGAAACTAGCTGTGAAAAGACAGGACTCCACTAACAGAGGGGCTGCTCTGAGCCGAGGGCTGCTGGGGCTCCCCAGGGCCCCCCACCCAGGGTCCTGAATCGGGGGAGACGGTGGAGACCCCACTTTGCAGGGAGCAAGTGGAGACCCCGAGGCACCAAGGGACCTGCTCGAGGCTCCCCAGGACCGAGCGGGGATCCGAACCTGAGTGGGCCTGACTCTGGCCCGGGCATTCTCCTCAGTGCTGGGAGCGGTGTCTCAGGCGCCAGCCGAGGCAGAGGGGTGGCACACAGGGCAGGCACCTGGGTAGAGGTGGCTCCTCCAGCCCCCAGTCTGCTTTGCAGGCACCTGGTTCCGACACTTTCCGTCTTGTGAGTTCAGGTGAGCCCTGTGGCCGCTCTGAACGTTGGTTTCCTCATCTATGCTTTACCCATGGAACTCGGCTGTTGGTTCCTGAGGGAGTCTCTGTTGCTCACGGGTTTCGGGGCTGCTTCGGAAAAGATCAGGGTGAACCCATGCTCCCTTCCCTGGTTAGTCCCCTCCCCTGGCAGGACTCACCCCCAGGTGTCACCTCCACCAGGAAGCCTTCCCTGATCCCTGGGCTGGGTGCCTTCCTCAGGGACTGCCTTTCCCACTAGAGGTGGCCTCCTTGCTGCACGACGGGTCATCGTGCTGACATCTGATGGGGTCTTGTCATTGTAGCTACACAACGTCACCCTGGCCCTGGAGCTGCTGAAGGATGAAGGCCTTCTCAATCACCCCGTCAGACCCGAAGGTGAATGCAGGGCACTTGTGGGCAGCCAGCCTCGGGCGAGCGCCCGGGAGCGGGGCACGGGGCGCGGGGACAGCCGTGTGTCGCTGCAGCCTCTTGCCTGGCGTTTGCTGAGTTTTCCTATGAGGGGCGCTGTGGCCACAGCCCCTACCCACGCCAGTGGAGGACGGTCCTGAGGAGAGGAGATGCGGGACTGAGGTCCCTGGGGGTGGGCTGTCCGGAGGGCTGAGGCCTGGAGGAGTTACAATGTCGGGGGGCCCCACAGGAGGGTGCAGGGGAGGAGGCGGAGGAGGAGGCAGCACACCCTGTGATGGGTGCTGGGACTCAGGCCTAGCTTGACCGACTGTCCTGGTTTGCCGGGGTCTCTCCCGCGTTTAGCACTGAAGGCCTGTGTCCCAGGGAACCCCTTGGTCCCAGGCAAAGGTGGACGGTTGGCCACCCCCTGCCCAGGCCTGAACCCTGCCCTGCTCTCCCCTGGCCCGCAGACATCGTGAACAAGGACGCCAAGAGCACGCTGCGGGTCCTCTACGGCCTGTTTCGCAAGCACAAGCTGAAAGAAAGCACGGACGGGTTGCCCCTGGAGTCCCCCAGTTAACCGTCACAGCCCCCCAGATCTGCTTCTCAGAGCCTGCCCGCCAGGCGCAGCTGGAGGTCCTGAGGGCCGCAGGGGGACCTCCTCGCCGTCCAGCCAGCCCCTGGGCCTCCCACTCTTATCCTGTGTGTCTGCGGCACGCCCCAGCCCCCCTTCCCTCTCTGCTGTTCCCGTCTGTCTGAATATCTTTGAACTCACTAAGCGTGGGTCGTTCTGAGCCAACCTCTGGCCTCGCTCAGTTTCTTCTAGCAAATGTATTTCTGGGAGGGATTTACGGAGCCTGCCGTTGTCCCGGGAGGGGCCCCGCTAAATGTGCATATGAATAGGAGCTGACCCCGCCCCCACGCAGCCTCCCTCCCCACACGGTGGGCGCGGGAGGGGCTCTTGTCTCCGAGGCCACCCCTGGGGTAGCCGAGAGCCCAGCGGTGCTGACCTGAATTGGGGCCGAGCGTCCCGCCCTGGAGCAGGGCCGCCCCTCAGGGGTCAGGGGTGACCTGACGGCGGAGACCCGCCTGCCCCCACTCAGCTACTGCAGCCCGCCTGCCTCGCGAGTGGGGCGATGGCCCCAGCATCACCTTCGAGAGGCAGGAGCCCTAAGTGGCTCCAAAACCAGGCCGCCGTGCCCCTCGGGAAAGTCAATTCAGTTACTTTTCAGAGGAACCGTGGCCCAGGCCCAGCCCTATGGCCGCGATGGGGAGCTTTGCCCAAAAGTCACAGAGAAGACGTCTTTGTGGCTGATTAGTGGGTCAGATCGTCTCCCAGTCAGTCCCCAGGGAGCTGCCGTGTGCGCGCGCGCGTGTGTGTGTGTGTGTGTGTGTGTGTGTCTCTCTCTCTCTCTCTCTCTCTCCAGCGAGACTCAGCACTTGCTGCATACAGTTCTCAAAGCAAAAGTCCCTGTGGGAGGACGGAACAGGGATTCCCAGAGCTGACGTCAGATGGGCACCAGCCTGGAGGAAGCAGGGTGGGCGGGGCTGGGGGTAGGGAGGGCCCACAGGGGAGGGCGGGGCGGTGGACCCTGGCTGGTGCTGGGCTCCTTCCTGCTCTCCCAGCTCCAAGCCCCTGTGGAGGACAGAGCCTATTAGGTCTGGGGTTGTCACAGTTTGACAGCCTTGGATTGGGGGAGGGGCTTTGGGGCAGGGGGCCGGCATGGGCCAGGCCATCTTTGCCAGACCAGCTGGTGGAGCGAGGAGAACGTCCTGCCTACGGGGAGGGACATAAGGAACCCTTGGAGCTGGTGTCTGAGTGTGAGACAGTCTCAGAGTGGTCTTGCCTCCAACCCACCCGCCGTCCACATGCTCCCCTTACCTCCTGATTCACAGATAATTAGGTGTAGATGAGGCCATGAGGATGGGGCCCCTGTGATGGGATTAGAGTCATTATAAGAAAAGAGAGATCAGAGCTCTCTCTCTGCCATGTGAGGACACAGCAAGAAGGTGGCCATCTGCAAACCAGGAAGAGGGCCCCCACCAGGCACCAAATCACCTGGCACCTTGATCTTGGACTTCCCAGATACCAGAACTGTGAGCAATAAATGTCTGTTTTTAAAGACACCCAGTCTATGTTATTTTATTATAGCAGCCACAGCTGACTAACACGGATTTTCAATACCATTAGTCATTAGGGAATTAAAATGAAAACCACAATGAGATCTCACTATACACCTCCTAGAATGGCTACATTGAAAAACTGACAATAGCAAGTGTTGACAAGGATGTGGAGCAATTAGAATTCTCATACATTGCTGGTGGGAATGCAAAATGGTACATTTACTTTGGAAAACAGTTTGGCAATTTCTTATAAAGTGATACAAACACTCACCATATGACCCAGCCATTTCACTGCTAGGTATTTATCCAAGAAAAATGAGAACATATGTCTACACAAAGGCTTAGACATGAATAGCAGTACTATTCATAAAAACCAAAGACCGGGAAGAACCCAAATGTCCATCGCCGGCAAAGGCATGAACAAATTAGAATGTGTCCATATAATGGGCTTCTGCTTAGTGACAGAGAGGAAAGGGTGTTGATACAAAACAGCCTGGATGCTCTCAACAACATTAGGCTAAGTGAAGGAAATGAGACACAAAGGGCTACACATTTATAAGAAATTCTAGCAAAGGCGAAACCCTGGTAGGGGCAGGAGGGAACTTTGGGGTGACGGGAATGTTCTATGTATGATCGTTGTGGCTACGTGACTGTCCACGTGTGTCAAAACTCATCAAATCGTACACTTATGGGGAAAATTTACCTTTTGTCAGTTATTCCTCTGCAGAGCTACAAAAATCAATTTAAAATTTTTTTCTGATTTGCTGTCAAACTGAGCAAGGGTGAGGATGGCCAACCTTCGGGGGGAGGGCTATGGAAGAGAGGGAGCCAAGACCCCCGGGATGCGGGGGCCTCCATTTCATGCTTTCGGGGAGCCTGGTATGAAGACGGAAAGCGGGGCCTCGGCGGATGCGACCGCTTATGAGTGCGGAGGCTTGAGTCTGTTTAAATGCCCACAGGGAGGGTTCAGATGAGAAAAGATGAACCGTGAGAGGGAGAATCTTACTGGAGGGAGGTACCTGGGCAGGTGACAGGAGCTGGCCTCCAGGTACAGGGAGGGGTACCTGGGATAGGGGGCTGGTGGGAGAGGGGGGGATATGGGAACAGAGAGAGAGAGAGAGAGAGACCACCTAGTGCCCAACTGCATGCCCAAAAGGGATTGTCACGGCCTTTTGATGTCCTCTTTATCCTCCGTAACGTCTCTTGCTCTGAAATCTACTTGGATTTTAGGTTTTAAATTTACTTTATTTTTTTACTTTGAATCAGATTTTAATACAGCCACTCGAGCTTTCTTTTAGTGTTAGCGGGGGATCTTTTCTATTCTTTTCCTTTTAAACGATCCGTGTCTTTCTAGATAAAGAGGGTTTCTTATAGATACAAATAGTTGTGTCTTTTTATCTGATCTGAGTACCTCTGCATTTTAATGGAGGGTTGAGCCTATCAACATTTTTTTTATTGTGGTAAAATACACACAGTGAAATTTTCCATTTTAGCCATTGTAACACGCGCAGGTCAGTGGCGTTCAGTTAACTTCGCCCTGTGTGCCGACGTCACCACCATCTCCAGAACCCTTTTCTTCTTGCAAAACCAAAACTCTGTACCCGTTAGACAGTCACTCTCCACACCCCTCCCTCCGGCCCCTGGCAACCACCATGCTCCTGCTTGACCAGACCCACATTTTAAACTGCGCTGGACACAGGGCCCCTTGGGGTTCCCACCCCAAACTCACCTGATTGAAGTCAGAACTCGCCCCTTCCCCTGTCCTGCCTCCTGACTCCCCAGCCCTTTTTCCGGCTCCTCCAACCTCCTGATCCCCAAGCCTGAGACCTGTGACTCGCTCTGGACCCTCCCCTTTCCCCCACCTGGGCACCAAGTCCTTTCTGCCCTCTGCTCGCCTTTCAGACTCCTCCCCTCTGCCCCTGGAGGTCCAGGCCCTTGCGTTCCATCCATCCCGGAGGGTACAGTAATTCCCCAGCTGGACTCTCTGCCGCTCTCCCGTCTGACCCCGATTCCACAGCAGCAGTTGGCGTTTTTCTGTCCTGGGAACCTGATCTCATTACCACGCTGCTCTAAACCTCCCCTGCTCCCCGATGCTCTGGGTCCTCCTGGCGCTGCTGGCTTTGAGTATCTTCTTGTTGACCATGTTCTATCTCCTACCGCACCGCATCCTTTCCAAAATGCTTTTAGTTCATTCCCTGAAAGCCCCAAGGTCTTTCCAGGCCCTCCTGATGCTGTTATCCCTGCCTGAGACGCCCTCCTCCCACCTACCCCCGGAGCTCATCCCTCACAAAGGGGTGGGGGCACCCTTGGGGAGAGTCCGGAGGAGGGATGAGCTCGGGGACAGGGTGGACGCCTGGGGGGTGGTCCCAGGGCTTGGGCTAGGTGGGCGGAGTGGCTCCCCCAAAGAAGCCTGAGAAGCAAGTGGCCGGGGAGCCCACCGCCCTCACCTCCCTCTCTCCTCCATTCCACGAAATCTGACCCCAGCCGGAGTTGAAGCAGGAGCTGGAAGCAGGATAATTACCGTGGGCTGAACTGGAAACCGTCCAGGGCCCAAGAAGGAGCTGGCAATCTCGGGCTGGTGCGCAAACAGCTTCGGAGTGACGGGAAATGCCTCGAAGGCCGGGGTGCCTCGGAGCTGAGCCGCTTCCCAAAATAATCCAAGGGGCAGCTGTCTCGGATTCTGAAACTGGGTCTGGCTGCCCGAGCTGCAGGAAGCCCCAGGCCCACACCAGCCTCGCTCTGGGAGCAGATGGTACCGGGAATATTTTTTTCTTTCACCAAAGTCAGCTGGTTAGGGAACAGCTTGTCTGGAGAAAAGAGTCCCTCCACCCCACCCCCCACTTTGGCAACAGATCGAAGCCGCCACCTCCCCTCCCCGAATCCCTGCCCGCCTCAGGCCTTCTTCCTTGTAAGACCCGGGCAGCCAAGCCAGAGGGACATCACAGGTATTCTCACCTCAGAGCTCATGGGGTCCTCGCCCACTGGTGGCTTTGACTCAGGGAGCAGCCGGGGCCCCTCGCTCTGCGGGACAGCAGATTCTGGGAGGCCTGGCTGGTTGGAAAGCAGACAATCGGGATGTCCCAGAAATGATCTTTCAGGAAGAGCCAGCCAAGAGACCTTGGTTGGCCAACAAATGCACGCTTTTATTCATCTGACTCTGATGGTTTCAAGTCGATTGATATGCTTATTGCCTGTAAAGGGATGCATCAACGCACACGTGGGATTTTTGCACCTGCACAAATCATTCCCAGGAGGCCTTCCTGAGCACCTCCTGTGTGCAGGCCCCGGGCTCAGAGCTGGGGATACAGAGAGAGCTGAGAGGGAGGCTCCGTCCTTGCTCACGGCCCGCGGCGGACGAGGCGGCGCGGTGCCATGGTTAGAGCGCAATGCTTGCGTCAGACTCTGAGGCGTGAATCTTGGGTCTGTCCGCTACTTGCTCTGTGATGCTGGGTGAATCACTTACCTCCCTGAGCCTCAGTTTACTTCTCCGTCCAATCAAAGCAATAAGGAATCTCCTCTTTGTAGGGTTATTATGAAAATTAAAGAAGAGAATCCATCTAAAGAGCTTTAACATTGCTGGGCACAGAGCATTCAGTAATGCCGGATGACATCACCACCACCACCACCACCACCGTCGCCATCACCATCGCCACCATTCCTACACCTGTAAAAATGGAACTGAAAGCGCCTCCCCCCATGGGTCCTGGTGAGGGTGCCGTGACAAGGGGTCAGGGCCCCGGCGCACTGGGAGCTCAGGGCCAGGCACTGAAGAGCCACCAGCTCATCAGGTGAACCCTACCTGGGTTGTGTATGCTCCCTGCACCCAGGCTCTGCTTGTTGGAACCCACGACACTCAGCACCTCAGAGGCGCTGGGTAGATATTTGCTGGCTGACCCACTGACTGTGACCTCTCACCTCCCCTGGGGTTGGCCACATCCAGACCTGCTGCCTTTACTTGAGCCCACCCAGCTGGCCTCCCTGATACCCCAGGACACCAGTGTTAAAGCTGAGCTCAACTCAGTTCACTGCTCTGAACTTGGGCTGGTTCCCTCAGCCCCTGGGCTAGGCCAGCGGGTTCACCACCTCAGCTGAAAATGGAGGACCACTGGCTCCAGGACCTCTCCCCTTCCTCTTGTCGTTTGGAACGAGAGACAGCACTGTGACGTCGTGGGACGTCCTGGGCTCCCACCCCAGCTGGGCCACTTAGCAGCTGTGTGGCCTTGGGCAAGTCACTGCCTGTCTCTGCGTTTCCTTTTTTTCTGTAAAATGGGAACGATCCTCCCAGCTTAGCTTAATCCCCAGGTGGGAGTCATAAAGATTAACTGAAATAATGATGGGCAGGGTTTTTTGTGTGTCTCTCACTGCTGTGGCCTCTCCCGTTGCGGAGCACAGGCTCCGGACCCGCAGGCTCAGCGGCCGTGGCTCACGGGCCCAGCCGCTCCGCGGCACGTGGGATCCTCCCGGACCGGGGCACGAACCCGCGTCCCCTGCCTCGGCAGGCGGACTCCCAACCACTGCGCCACCAGGGAAGCCCAACGGGCAGGGTCTTGAAGAGTGCTGTCAGGTAAGCAATAGCCACGGCTAACATTTCCTGGGTCCTCATCTTTCTTTAGTTGTCATGGTCCGGGCAGCCTGGCCACTCATCAAACCCACTTCCCCTTCCTGACGGGCGCGCGGACAGACTGCATTTCCCAGCCTCCCTTGCAATTTGTGTAACTGAGTCCCAGTCAATGAAATGTGAATAAAGTAAGATGCAACATTGTTAGTCCCCTGCATCGCCTTCAGTGCTCCTTGATGCCCAGGGGATGCCAGCTGATGCAGGCAAGTGTGGGCATCTTGGGAACCACGAGCTGGAGCCACAGGTAGAATCGCCCCGGGAGGGGAGCCGCCTGCCGGTCAGGAACACCTGCTTTGAACCGTAGATGATCAAGAAATGTTTGAACTCTCATCTCTTTGGTGTTGGTTACGGCAGCTGGCGGCACCTTGACTAAAATAGCTGTGTCGACTCTGCTGTTTAATTCGTTTATTTTATTTCAATTATAGAGTTTTTTGTTGTTTCTAGACGTTTTCTTTGCTTCCTTTTCAGAATTTCTTGGCCGTTTCATAGTCTCTTGTTCCTTATTCATATTTTTGATTCCTTCTTTTAATTCTTTCTACACACAGGTATCTTTATTTTATGTTCTTGTCTGAGGATCTAATGCCCCGGGCCTGTCCCTACAGTCGGACCCTGTTTGAACTGACTCTCACTCGCGGTGCTTTTTCCTCTGTGTCTTCTGTGAGCTCTGCCTGTGTCCTTGCTACTCAATCACTGGTAATTCTTCGAGGCTTATGCTGAAAATGGGAACCTCCAGAGACAATTCATGTCTGCTTCAGTGGGACACCAAAGGTCTCTCTAAGTTGCCTCCCCCTTGATTTTTTATAAAGATTTTTTTTTTTTTGATGTGGACCATTTTCAAAGCCTTTATTGCTTGTTACAATATTGCTTCTGTTTTATGTTTTTGTTTTTTGGCCACGAGGCATGTGGGATCTTAGCTCCCCGACCAGGGATCGAACCCGCACCCCCTGCATTGGAAGGCGGAGTCTTACCCATTGAACCACCAGGGAAGTCCCTGCCTCCCTTTAAACTAAAGTCTTAGCCTGGGATCTGTGGTCCACAGGGCTGGTGTAAAACCTACATTAGGGCAGGCTGGTGGTTATGACTTCAGGGAGATTCTTTTTCTCCTTTTCCCCTGGTGCCGAGCTTGATGTAGGCTAGTGTCCTTGCTTTTTCCGTCTTTAGGCTTTTTTTTTTTTTTTCGTCTTTAGGCTTTTTCCTACTAACTTATTCCAGCAGTGAAAGCATAGCCCTTGGGAGAGTCCAGCTGTAGATGGGGCTCCCTACTGACTCATGCTGGGCGGCCCAGGCTTTCCTCCCACCCCACGGCCAAGTGTGGTCATGGCAAAGGACCATGAGGTGACTGGCTTTGGTGAATGTCCCTGGGGCAGAGCTAGCTTTGGCAACTGCTCACCTCTGGGGACTTCAATTTCCCTCCTAGTTCTCTGGCCTGTGAGGATTTGTCTTGTTCTTGCTTGTTCAGTGTGATGCGTTTTAATACATGTATGAGAGATGTATACGTGCGTGCATATAAACACATGTTCATATGCGTAGATACGTATATCGCTTTTTCACTGCTTTGCCGTGGGACTGTTGCTCAGTTATTAGTCTTCCATATGGTGGAAAATGGAGGTCATTTTCTGTTTGCACGTTGTAGAGTTTGTGGGGTTGTTCTTTGGCCACACCCCATGGCTTGTGAGATCTTAGTTCCCTGACCAGGGATTGATCCGGGCCCTCGGCAGTGAGAACGCCGTGTCCTAGCCACTGGACCTCCAGGGAATTCCCATTGTAGATTCTGAATAAGCATCAAAGTATCTTTAAAATTCTCTCTCCATCTCCGCCCTCCCCAGGTCTCCATGTGGAGGCAGGTATCGGCTCCCCGTCCATTCACCTTCACTCTCTCCTCCTTTCCAAGACCTCCTTCCCCAGCCCGGTCCTGTCTCCCAACCCAGATCCCGATCCAGCCAGACGGTGGGGTGCGCCCAGCGTTTACCCGTAGATACTCTTCCGCGTTACAGCCGCCTGTGCCGCCAACAACAGGCTTCTCAAGGACAAAATTAGTGTGGGGTGTGCAGGGAAGGTGGAATCTTCTTGAATGGCCAGCCCTGGCTGTTCTGGGGGACAGGACCTGTCTGGGGGCCAGAGTGGGCCAACGTGGCAGTTCTGGAGGCGAGGAAGAGGCCTGAGGTCCCAGACTGAATGAGGCAAGAAACAGGTGCCGAGGAGCCAGTGGCCTCAGGTGGAGACGAGGCCCCACGCGCTCACCTGTAGAAGGCAGAGGCCCCCAGGTGTCGCTGGCCAGGGTGCAGGAGGCATCCCAAGCAGCAGAGCTTTCTAAAGGCAAGGCCGTGCCGGGGCTGCCTAAGAGATGCGTGGGCAGGAGGACAGCCACCGTTCGGGGGGTCTGCGCAGGGTTCCGGCCTCCCAGGGGCAGGCCGGGAATGGGATACACCCGATGGGCTGGCTGCAGCACCCTGGGCCAGGTGCCTTGCTCAGACCCAGAGCCCAGTGCCCTGTCTCGTCTGTCCTGGTGATCAAAATCTGGGCAGCGGTGGTCAGGCAGGGCCCACCAGCCGATGTCCATCCAGCACTCAGGGCCCAGGGGGACAGGCAGTGCATCATGGGTGAGTTACCATGGGGAGGACCCAGAGCCCCTGGGTTGCATATTATACACCCTGCACATTGTTCTTGCTGGTTCAACCTGACGTGGGCATAACTCACTTGGGTGTCAAAGCAGACTGTGCATTGCTGACAAGTTCTGGGTGATCCCGTTGGACTTGCCTGGTTCCGGGTCCCCCCGTAGACCTTCTCAGTCCCCGGTCCGGGAACTCACGCTGCACGTGGCCTCTGTGCCTTGACCCCCTCTGCTGCAGCCCGGGTCCCTGCTCTGTGAGCCCCACCTACGCAGATGGGTCTGCCTCCCCCGCTGAGTGCCCCCATGCCCAGCACAGGTGGGCGGGAGAAGGGGTCGGTGAGCACCGGGGACCCTGCAGAACAGGTCACGGTGGCGGCGTGCCGGTCACCCCAGTCCTGTCACCATGGCTGTTCTTGTTAACCAAGTGTGTTTCTGAGCGTGGACAGGTGTGCCCACCTGCTCACGTGGTCCCACTTCTCTATACAGTTTGCAGGAGGAAAATGTTTTTGTGTTTCTTTGGTTCAAGTGTCCTCCCCACCCCCCAGCAAACCATGGAAGCTTTGCGCCCCGTGACACGGGGACCTGACGCTGCTGGACACGCCGAGCCTTGGGACTCCACCGCCCGCTCCCCGGGTTAGAACGCTGGCAACTTCCTTCCACTGGAGCCCGGTGACTCCCTCTTTTCCGCTCAGACCCCTTTCCTGCCTCCCACAGGATGGCCTGGGCCATCCCACAGGAAACTGCCCTCTAGCACAGTAGGAGCTGGACATTCAAATCCTCCTCTGCCCTTTATTTGCCCATGACCCTGGGGGAGGGGCTTCGCTTCCTAAGTCAGTGTTTCCTCTTGTAACAGGAGATACTATTAATAACAACTTCCTCCCTTCCAGTTTCTTTGGCCGCCTGGTAAGCTCCCCATTTCTTATGCTCCTGGCCCCTGTGGGTGACGAGCTCAGCTCAGCTCCGCTCGCGGGGTCTGAGGCCTCAGCTCGGGAGGCTTGGGTGGCTGGAATCCCGCAGAGGCGTCTCGCTCGCACGTCTGGCCACGTTCTTCTTCAAGTGTCTGCGGGGCTGTCCCTGGGCGAGAGAATCCGGCACGTGGCCCCTGAGGGCAGGGTGGGGAAGGCGGTGAGGTGGGAGGAGCTAGATTTGGGCTTGGTGCCAGGAGGAGCAGCAGTCCAGCCCGGGGCCTCCATGGCTGGCAGGAAGGGGCATCTCCAGGGGGCGGGGCTCAGCCAGACCCCCCCCACCCCGCTCTGAGCCCACCTCCAGCCTCCTCCCAGTACTGCCCCGAGCAGGGGTGGGGGTCGGCAGACACCTCGAGTGGGTGGTGGCGGGGACGGCTGGGAGGTGACCTGATGGGGAGGGCACTGCCCGCAGGTAGCACACACCCAGACAGCCCCCTCCAGGCTCGGGGAGGAGGAACAGCACCCTACTGCCAAACGCCCAATCGTCCCGGTCCAGGGACGGACCCTCTCCCAGTGAGGACATCGAGGATGGCTGCTGCCTCGGGGTGGGTGGGCCCTCCCTCCCATCCTCAGAGGCCAGCGGATCCCCACGTTACCTCCCTCTGTCCAGGATGCTGTCCTTGCTGGCATCTGCACTCCCAGCTCCTTGACCCAGTTCTTAGCTTAGTGGTCACGGCTCCTGGTCACCAAGGTGGAGCAGCCCCACCGCTCTCTCTCACCACCCCAGAGCCTCTGCATTTGTCACTAGGATATAGGATGCTCACACCATCCTATATGCTCTGCATTGCTCAGCACTAGCTGTTACCTCCTCCCTCCCTTCCTTTTGCTGTCTGTGTGGGTTCCGGTTTATCAGTCCACTGAAGGCAGGCACCCTGTTAGGTCTTATTCACTGCATCCTGTGTCTAGAACAGTGCTCAGGACATTATAGGAATTCAGAAAAGAAGTCTTACAAAGGAAAAAAATCTTTCTAACATTCTGTACCATCTAACAGTGGAACACACTGCTTTTCTGTAGTGAGCTCCCCGTCACTGATGGTATTCAAGCGGTAGTTGGATGAGCACTTGTCAGGGTGTGTTACAGAGACAAAAGCAGGAGGTAGAGCTTGCGCTTAGGGCAATCACAGCTCCCATCCAAGGGTTTCTGAACTGCTACCCTCTGGCTGTGAGATGCCGGGTGACACCCTACTCCACTCTGGCCCCAGTCTCTTCACAGTTCTAGAAAACAACAGGTGGCAGCATCTACTTGGTTGAACCACCCAGATGGAAAAGGCTACAGAAGGAAAGACCAATATTTATTCATTATCGTATCCAGAAATTAGCCTGGGAGCCACAAAGAGACATTCCTAACCAGCGCCCGTCTGGCCCTGCCTCTCAGGCTCCTGCTACAGATTCCTTTTCATGTCACGTCTTGCCGCCCGCACAGGGGTTTGGCTCGAATATTTGCCAGCCGCTTGGTTATTTTCTGAGGCGATTAATAAGAAGGTGGGGCATCCGGCAGCAAGCAGGATGGTCTTTTCAAAGGACATGTGCTGTTCCTGACAAGGACCCATGTGAGCGCGGTTCAGAAGCTCTTGGAGTGGGTGGGCAGGGCGGGAATAGCCAGGGCAAGCGGAGTGAGGGTGGGGTGCCATCCGGCTGGAAAGACCCATCAAAGACGAGAGGCTGCCCAGGCCAGGCCGGGTCTGTTTCAGTGCCGTCGTGCGCTCGGCCCTGGCCCGTCACTGCCGGGCTCAGGAGCCGGGCTCCTCCTGTGCTTCCCCAGCAGCTCTTAGCATCAGCGTCACGTACCCAACTATTTCTCGCATCTTCAAAGAAGCCTTCCTCTCCCACTTCTTCTGGCCTCCACTGCTGTCTCCTTCCCCCTCTTGATAGCAAATCTTCTTGAAAGAGCAAAACTCCTCCCCATCTTTCTTCAATCTGCCCCCAGCCCGCTCCAAGCAGGCTTTTCATGCCAGAGATTCCCTGAAGCTGCTCTAAATGAAGTCAGCAGTGACCCCGCCCCGTCCAGACCCTGAAAGCCAAAATCCAATGTTGGCCGTCAGACCCCAGCTTCCTGACCCATCAGCTGCCTCCGACTCTGCTGGTGGGTCCCTCTCTCCTCCTGGCTGCCCCTCCTCGCCTGGCTCCCAGGACCCCATGTGCCCCCTGCTAGTGTCTCCTCACTCCCTGGCTGCTTCTTCCTGTCTCCTTGAGCTTGATCACGTTCAGTGTTCAGTCCTTGGACTGTATCTCCTTTTATTAACCTCTTGCTGCCCCAGTGATCCGGTTTGGTGGCTTTACTTTTTATTTTATTTTATTTAAAAAAAATTTTAAATTTAATTTTATTTATTTTTTTTTTATACAGCAGGTTCTTATTAGTCATCAATTTTATACACATCAGTGTATATATGTCAATCCCAATCGCCTAGTTCATCACACGACCACCCCCACCCCCTGCCACTTTCCCCGCTTGGTGTCCATACGTCTGTTCTCTACATCTGTGTCTCTATTTCTGCCCTGCAAACCGGTTCATCTGTACTATTTGCCTAGGTTCCACATACATGCGTTAATATACGATATTTGTTTTTCTCTTTCT
>NC_041219.1:47480413-47481169 GCF_002837175.3 Physeter macrocephalus | reverse complement strand
GACTTCAGACTATATTACAAGGCTACAGTAATCAAGACAGTATGGTACTGACATAAAAACAGAAATATAGATCAGTGGAACAGGATAGAAAGCCCAGAGATAAACCCACACACATATGGTCACCTTTTCTTTGATAAAGGAGGGAAGGATATACAGTGGAGAAAAGACAGCCTCTTCAATAAGTGGTGCTGGGAAAACTGGACAGCTACATGTAAAAGTATGAAATTAGAACACTCCCTAACACCACACACAAGAATAAACTCAAAATGGGTTAAAGACCTAAATGTAAGGCCAGACACTATCAAACTCTTAGAGGAAAACATAGGCAGAACACTCTATGACATAAATCACAGCAAGATCCTTTTTGACCCACCTCCTAGAGAAATGGAAATAAAAACAACAATAAACAAATGGGACCTAATGAAACAAAAGCTTTTGCATAGCAAAAGCTTTTAAGTTTCATTAGGTCCCATTTGTTTATTTTTGTTTTTATTTCCATTACTCTAGGAGGTGGATCAAAAAAGATCTTGCTGTGATTTATGTCAAAGAGTGTTCTTCCTATGTTTTCCTCTAAGCGTTTATAGTTTATAGTGTTTATAGTTTATAGTTTATAGTGTCCAGTCTTACATTTAGGTCTCTAATCCGTTTTGAGTTTATTTTTGTGGAAGGTGTTAGGGAGTGTTCTAATTTCATTCTTTTACATGTAGCTGTCCAGTTTTCCCAGCACCACTTATTGAAGAGACTGTCTTTTCTCCA
>NC_041219.1:47477440-47480051 GCF_002837175.3 Physeter macrocephalus | reverse complement strand
AATTCATTGGTTAGCTCTAGTAGTTTTCTGGTAGCATCTTTAGGATTCCCTATGTATAGTATCATGTCATCTGCAAACAGTGACAGTTTTAATTCTTCTTTTCCAATTTGTATTCCTTTTATTTCTTCTTCTTCTCTGTTTGGTGGCTTTAAAACCACTGAGATGACAATGCCTCTAGGCCCCTCTCTTTGACGGCTAACAGGTTTCCAACTGCCTCTGTGATGGTTCCACTTGGATGTCAAAGCCACCTCTTCCCAAGCTCGACACGTCCACCACGGAGCGCCCAATCTCTTCCCAGCTTCCTCCTCAGTTGGCAGCTGCCCCGTCCTTCAGTTGCTTAGGCCAAGAGCCTTGCATTCATCCGTGGTGCCCCCCTTTCTCTCACACCCCACATCCAATCTGTCAGGGAATTATATTGGCTGTACCTCCAAAATGCCTCCAGAATCTGACCACTTCTCACCACTCCCACTGCTTCCATCCTGGTACAAGCCACCTTCATCCTGGGCCCCTATAGTCTGTTCTCAGCACAGCACTCAGAATAACCCTTTAAAAACATTAAGCCAGAGCAGCACTCAAAAACTTTGCAAAAGCTCCCACTTTTCACCGGAAATACAAGCCAAAGTCCTCACAGGGATTGCAAGACCCCTTATAATTTGACCTCCTGTACCTTCTCTGACACCACAGCCATCACTCACCCCAGCACTCGCTCCTTCTTAGCACCCCATCACCATGCTGTGAGGAAGCCCAAGCAGCCGTGTGGAGAGGCCCACGTGGAGGAGAAATGAAGTCCCCGCCTGGTAGCCCCAGCTGAGCTACCAGCCTGGAGCCAGCATCACCCGCCAGCCATGCCAGGGAGGCCGTGTGGAACCTCTGGCCACCCCAGTGCCCCAAGCCGACACCACTCGAAGCAGGAGACCCACACGCTCAACCCACAGAATTGCCGTAGTAAACGGTTGTTGGTGTTTTAAGCTACTAACTTTTGCGGTGGTTTGTTAGATAACAATAAATAACCTAAATAACTGTCCAGCTGAGGACTAGGTTTTAAAATATATTTTAATGACGTGAACACATACATGCATATATTATACACAAATGCCGAAATGTGTTAACATATGTGCTGTTTGTTTTATTGGCAGTCTTTGGGTTCTGTTTTCCTATTTCACTTGGCTCCCTTTTCTCCTTCCCACACTTCCCACCCTATGTCCCCAAATCATGTTGACTTATTCTCCTGAATACGCATGCAATCATTTATTAGTATATACAGACATGTATAGAGAGGTTTTGCTGGGAGGCAGCTTTCTGTTACCAAAATGTGATCAACATTATATTCTCTTGCCTATATTTTGCTTTTCTTATTGGACAATTCTTTGTGAAAATCCCTCCAAATCCCCTGTAGAACTCCAATTCATTCTTTTAAATAGTTGTGTAATATTCTGCCGTGTGGCCATTGCATACTGGTCAGCCATTCCCAGGGATGTGCTGGAGCCAGCTCATACCGGCTTCGTGAAAGCCTATTGTTAGCATTTCGCGAATATCGTGAGCCAGTTACTAAATGCAACCAGTAAAAATATTAAATTCTGTAAACATGTAATTAAATACATACATTATACTCAAAACAAAGGTAATAAATACTCCAAACGTATCACTTCCTAATTATTTTACTATTATCGATCCTCCAGGTTATTTACATCTATTATAAAATACAACACAACGACGTGCTTCTGGGCACATTTTCATAAGTCTGTGATCGGACGTGTCCTGTACGTGGTTTAAACCTGGCCATGGCGAAAGCACACACACCGCAGAAAGTGGCACACATTACAGATCTCGGCTTGATTGATTGTTTTGTTGGTTGTCTAGACTTGAGAAATATTAACATTAATAATGCAAATTCAACTTAAAAGCGAGTCACGTCTGCAGCTATTGCACTGTGACTAGCAGAAAAAAAGTGAGAAACTATTCTCCCAGGATTTGAAAACTGTTATTTGGGACTTCCCTGGTGGCACAGTGGTTAAGAATCCGCCTGCCAATACAGGGGACACGGGTTCGATCCCCGGTCTGGGAAGAGCCCACATGCTGCAAGCAGCTAAGCCCGTGCGCCACAACTGCTGAGCCTGCGCTTTAGAGCCCACGAGTCACAACTACTGAGCCCACACGCCTAGAGCCCGTGCTCCACAGCAAAGAGGAGCCCCCGCTCAACGCAGCTAGAGAAAGCCCGCGTGCAGCAATGAAGACCCAAGGCAGCCAAAAATAAATAAACTTAAAAAAAACCTTATTCAATTCAACAAAGAGGGCTCTCAGGCCACCGATGAATGAGTGAAGTTTCAACATACGTCTTCTTTGTTTCCCTTTCACCTTACCTTTTAACAAAAATGTACATTCACGTTGGACCAACACTTGCTCATGGGTCCCAGCTATAGGTTGGCTACACGTACAGAGTTTGGCAAAAATCTGCAAAAACGGGCTTCCCTGGTGGCGCAGTGGTTGAGAGTCCGCCTGCCGATGCAGGGGACACGGGTTCGTGCCCCGGTCCGGGAAGATCCCACATGCCGCGGAGCGGCTGGGCCCGTGAGCCATGGCCGCCGAGCCTGTGCGTCCGGAGCCTGTGCTC
>NC_041219.1:47474292-47477058 GCF_002837175.3 Physeter macrocephalus | reverse complement strand
GAGAGGCCACAACAGTGAGAGGCCCGCGTACCGCAAAAAAAAAAAAAAAAAAATCTGCAAAAACATTCTGTGAGGATCAGTTGACTACATCAAACTTATAAAAAAGGGTATTGTATATGTTATTATTATTTGTAAATGTTACGTCACACATCCTTTTTGTTAATACGTTTTATGATAAATATAGGTATATACACAGACACATGCCTTTTTCCTGGAAGGTGGGTTGTTTCTCACTTGACCACATACCACCGATTCTGTCCTCTGTCAATAGGCATCATTTTGTTTCCATTCCAACAAGGAATTCCATTCCATCCATGAGTGTATGTAACGTTAATAGATATTCTCAGGTTGCTTTCAACAACCATTGTAACAACTCTACTTTCTCGCATCAGTGCGTGAGTACCCTTTTCCCATAGAGCTGCTAACCACAGATTTATAGATTGATTTTTTGTCAGTCTGATGTAAAGTGGTATCATTATTTCACTTTGCTCCCCTCCCCCAGACCGGTGTGAGTGAAGGTCTTTTCGTATGTTTGTTGCCATTTGGGTTCATTCTGCGAGTTGCCGCTTGGTGTTCCCTTTTTTTCCCTGTTGGGTTGTTTATTCTCTTTCTGCCGATTTCTGCATGCTCTCTGTAAATTATATGTAAGCCTTATATGTGTTCTCTGTGTTTAAATCTCTTGTTCGCCTATGACTTAGTGTTATCTTTTGTCATAGAAAAATTAATTTTTGTATTACTAACTGTTTATCATTCCTTCTGTAGCTACCAGGCATCTGGTCTTGGTTAGGTACATTTCTCTCCACTGAGAGTGTTCATACAACCCTTTAGAATTTTTTGCTGCATCTTTATTGTCTTTAATATGATGTTTATTTTTACATATGGCTAAAATAGGAGTCCAGTTTTATTTTTTTCTGATGGGTAGCTAGTCATGTTAGTATAATTTGGAAATATTTGTGGTTTAGTAAAACAACAATAATAGTTATGTATTAATAATTCCCCATTGTATTGAAATATTATTTTTGTTATCAAATATACTCACATATATTTCTGTATTCTAATCTGTCTGTTCTCAAGCCAACAGCATGTTGATTTGATCCTAGCGTCTTTATAGTAGGTTTTCATTTGGGGGGTTTTAGGAATACAATATATAACACTGTTTCTGGCATGAGGCCATTAAGAGAGCTTCCTTTATCTTGCTATGTCCCTTTCAGTGCATTTACCACAGGGAGGCTCTGTGTTGAAATTGTGGAGACACCAAATGAAAGCAGTTGGATCCCTGAGTCACTTTATGGAGGAGGGTTTCCCTGGAGCATTGCCTGATTGCATCATCTTTGCATGAAGGATAAATAACCTTTTGTTTTGAACTCAGCATAGTTTATCCTGTCCTGACTAATAATTGATGTTGCTGCAGTTAAAAGCTAAGATACATGGCATTAGCTTAGTGGCTGGTGGTTGGCACCGAGGAAACTGATACTGGAGGGTGGGTGTTGGCAACCCAGGTTATAAGTGCTGACACATTACTTCAATCAGTCTGCATTAATTTATAGCCAAATGAACTTGAACACTAAAACAAGAGGTAAGAAAGCAGGGTATTATAAGTGTGTCTTGGCAGTTGACGACCCTCAAAAAGATTTTGCATGAATTCAGGAAGGAAGTGGTTAATTTGTAACCAGGAATAAAGAGAACAGAGAAATTCCAGAAATTAAGGGCTTAGGAAAATTGGAAAGCCAGAAATAACTTGATACAGCATCCAGAAAGCCATTGAACATCAAAGGCTCAAACTACCTCAGGGCAAAAAGCAGATTAAAAGAAGTCCCAATAGACTCAAGGTAGCTGCCATTATATTGTGAGTGAGTGAGACTTAGGGGCAAAAAGGCAGATAAGCAAAATTGAGATCAATATCTCAAAAAGAACTTTTGGGTGGAGGTATGCAACGTGGAACTCATTGGAAACAAATAAATTGGAAGCTTACTATGTTTTTAAGGAAATCATGTTGTGAAAGAAACCCAAAGCTTGGACTAAATTAAGGCTTTGACTGTTCTTGACTTAAAACAAGCCTTGCATCCCCAGTCATCCCTGGGCAGACGGCAGCTGAGAGTTTCACGGCCCCCGGGGATGGCATGGTCTCCTATGTCCACTTCAGACGTGGCCAAGGAGGATGATGGGGCAGCATGGTGGGGGCCTTGGCAATGTCGACCCAGCAGGGTTTCAGAATTACTACAGAGCAATGGCCCTACCTGCATTCTTCCCATTTCCATGTGGAAGTGTTGACCTCAGATGTCCTGACCCGCCCCATCAGTGAACATTGGGTCTGTACAAGAGGCCGATAATGTCTCAGTTTGTAGATTGTCGACTGAAAAAAAATGCACAACCTAATAGTTGAGAATTATGTTTTATTCAGTGAACATTCTGAGGACTTCAAGCCTGGAACACAGCCTCGCAGGTAAAGCTGAGAAACTTCCGAAGAGGCAAGCGGGGAGCCAGGATATATAGGAGTTTTTGCAACAAAAGACCAGGTAGTCAGAACATCAAAGGATTACTGTAAAAGAACGCCAGATATCTCAAGTTAAGGAATTTAGCGCTTTTCTATGTATGGGAAGATGCAAGAGTCTGGGCTCACTGAAATCATTCCTTTTTAAAAAAATTTAAAAATTTTTCTTTTATATTGGAGCACAGTTGATTTACAGTGTTGTGTTACTTTCAGGTATACAGCAAAGTGCTTCAGTTATACATATACATATATCCATTCTTTTTCAGATTCTTTTC
>NC_041219.1:47464851-47473367 GCF_002837175.3 Physeter macrocephalus | reverse complement strand
GGTAGGTTTATTCCTAGGTATTTTATTCTTTTTGTTGCAATGGTGAATGGGATTGTTTCCTTAATTTCTCTTTCTGATCTTCTGTTGTTAGTGTACAGGAATGCAAGAGATTTCTGTGCATTAATTTTGTATCCTGCAACTTTTCCAAATTCATTGGTTAGCTCTAGTAGTTTTCTGGTAGCATCTTTAGGATTCCCTATGTATAGTATCATGTCATCTGCAAACAGTGACAGTTTTAATTCTTCTTTTCCAATTTGTATTCCTTTTATTTCTTCTTCTTCTCTGTTTGGTGGCTTTAAAACCACTGAGATGACAATGCCTCTAGGCCCCTCTCTTTGACGGCTAACAGGTTTCCAACTGCCTCTGTGATGGTTCCACTTGGATGTCAAAGCCACCTCTTCCCAAGCTCGACACGTCCACCACGGAGCGCCCAATCTCTTCCCAGCTTCCTCCTCAGTTGGCAGCTGCCCCGTCCTTCAGTTGCTTAGGCCAAGAGCCTTGCATTCATCCGTGGTGCCCCCCTTTCTCTCACACCCCACATCCAATCTGTCAGGGAATTATATTGGCTGTACCTCCAAAATGCCTCCAGAATCTGACCACTTCTCACCACTCCCACTGCTTCCATCCTGGTACAAGCCACCTTCATCCTGGGCCCCTATAGTCTGTTCTCAGCACAGCACTCAGAATAACCCTTTAAAAACATTAAGCCAGAGCAGCACTCAAAAACTTTGCAAAAGCTCCCACTTTTCACCGGAAATACAAGCCAAAGTCCTCACAGGGATTGCAAGACCCCTTATAATTTGACCTCCTGTACCTTCTCTGACACCACAGCCATCACTCACCCCAGCACTCGCTCCTTCTTAGCACCCCATCACCATGCTGTGAGGAAGCCCAAGCAGCCGTGTGGAGAGGCCCACGTGGAGGAGAAATGAAGTCCCCGCCTGGTAGCCCCAGCTGAGCTACCAGCCTGGAGCCAGCATCACCCGCCAGCCATGCCAGGGAGGCCGTGTGGAACCTCTGGCCACCCCAGTGCCCCAAGCCGACACCACTCGAAGCAGGAGACCCACACGCTCAACCCACAGAATTGCCGTAGTAAACGGTTGTTGGTGTTTTAAGCTACTAACTTTTGCGGTGGTTTGTTAGATAACAATAAATAACCTAAATAACTGTCCAGCTGAGGACTAGGTTTTAAAATATATTTTAATGACGTGAACACATACATGCATATATTATACACAAATGCCGAAATGTGTTAACATATGTGCTGTTTGTTTTATTGGCAGTCTTTGGGTTCTGTTTTCCTATTTCACTTGGCTCCCTTTTCTCCTTCCCACACTTCCCACCCTATGTCCCCAAATCATGTTGACTTATTCTCCTGAATACGCATGCAATCATTTATTAGTATATACAGACATGTATAGAGAGGTTTTGCTGGGAGGCAGCTTTCTGTTACCAAAATGTGATCAACATTATATTCTCTTGCCTATATTTTGCTTTTCTTATTGGACAATTCTTTGTGAAAATCCCTCCAAATCCCCTGTAGAACTCCAATTCATTCTTTTAAATAGTTGTGTAATATTCTGCCGTGTGGCCATTGCATACCGGTCAGCCATTCCCAGGGATGTGCTGGAGCCAGCTCATACCGGCTTCGTGAAAGCCTATTGTTAGCATTTCGCGAATATCGTGAGCCAGTTACTAAATGCAACCAGTAAAAATATTAAATTCTGTAAACATGTAATTAAATACATACATTATACTCAAAACAAAGGTAATAAATACTCCAAACGTATCACTTCCTAATTATTTTACTATTATCGATCCTCCAGGTTATTTACATCTATTATAAAATACAACACAACGACGTGCTTCTGGGCACATTTTCATAAGTCTGTGATCGGACGTGTCCTGTACGTGGTTTAAACCTGGCCATGGCGAAAGCACACACACCGCAGAAAGTGGCACACATTACAGATCTCGGCTTGATTGATTGTTTTGTTGGTTGTCTAGACTTGAGAAATATTAACATTAATAATGCAAATTCAACTTAAAAGCGAGTCACGTCTGCAGCTATTGCACTGTGACTAGCAGAAAAAAAGTGAGAAACTATTCTCCCAGGATTTGAAAACTGTTATTTGGGACTTCCCTGGTGGCACAGTGGTTAAGAATCCGCCTGCCAATACAGGGGACACGGGTTCGATCCCCGGTCTGGGAAGAGCCCACATGCTGCAAGCAGCTAAGCCCGTGCGCCACAACTGCTGAGCCTGCGCTTTAGAGCCCACGAGTCACAACTACTGAGCCCACACGCCTAGAGCCCGTGCTCCACAGCAAAGAGGAGCCCCCGCTCAACGCAGCTAGAGAAAGCCCGCGTGCAGCAATGAAGACCCAAGGCAGCCAAAAATAAATAAACTTAAAAAAAACCTTATTCAATTCAACAAAGAGGGCTCTCAGGCCACCGATGAATGAGTGAAGTTTCAACATACGTCTTCTTTGTTTCCCTTTCACCTTACCTTTTAACAAAAATGTACATTCACGTTGGACCAACACTTGCTCATGGGTCCCAGCTATAGGTTGGCTACACGTACAGAGTTTGGCAAAAATCTGCAAAAACGGGCTTCCCTGGTGGCGCAGTGGTTGAGAGTCCGCCTGCCGATGCAGGGGACACGGGTTCGTGCCCCGGTCCGGGAAGATCCCACATGCCGCGGAGCGGCTGGGCCCGTGAGCCATGGCCGCCGAGCCTGTGCGTCCGGAGCCTGTGCTCCGCAACGGGAGAGGCCACAACAGTGAGAGGCCCGCGTACCGCAAAAAAAAAAAAAAAAAAAATCTGCAAAAACATTCTGTGAGGATCAGTTGACTACATCAAACTTATAAAAAAGGGTATTGTATATTTTATTATTATTTGTAAATGTTACGTCACACATCCTTTTTGTTAATACGTTTTATGATAAATATAGGTATATACACAGACACATGCCTTTTTCCTGGAAGGTGGGTTGTTTCTCACTTGACCACATACCACCGATTCTGTCCTCTGTCAATAGGCATCATTTTGTTTCCATTCCAACAAGGAATTCCATTCCATCCATGAGTGTATGTAACGTTAATAGATATTCTCAGGTTGCTTTCAACAACCATTGTAACAACTCTACTTTCTCGCATCAGTGCGTGAGTACCCTTTTCCCATAGAGCTGCTAACCACAGATTTATAGATTGATTTTTTGTCAGTCTGATGTAAAGTGGTATCATTATTTCACTTTGCTCCCCTCCCCCAGACCGGTGTGAGTGAAGGTCTTTTCGTATGTTTGTTGCCATTTGGGTTCATTCTGCGAGTTGCCGCTTGGTGTTCCCTTTTTTTCCCTGTTGGGTTGTTTATTCTCTTTCTGCCGATTTCTGCATGCTCTCTGTAAATTAGATGTAAGCCTTATATGTGTTCTCTGTGTTTAAATCTCTTGTTCGCCTATGACTTAGTGTTATCTTTTGTCATAGAAAAATTAATTTTTGTATTACTAACTGTTTATCATTCCTTCTGTAGCTACCAGGCATCTGGTCTTGGTTAGGTACATTTCTCTCCACTGAGAGTGTTCATACAACCCTTTAGAATTTTTTGCTGCATCTTTATTGTCTTTAATATGATGTTTATTTTTACATATGGCTAAAATAGGAGTCCAGTTTTATTTTTTTCTGATGGGTAGCTAGTCATGTTAGTATAATTTGGAAATATTTGTGGTTTAGTAAAACAACAATAATAGTTATGTATTAATAATTCCCCATTGTATTGAAATATTATTTTTGTTATCAAATATACTCACATATATTTCTGTATTCTAATCTGTCTGTTCTCAAGCCAACAGCATGTTGATTTGATCCTAGCGTCTTTATAGTAGGTTTTCATTTGGGGGGTTTTAGGAATACAATATATAACACTGTTTCTGGCATGAGGCCATTAAGAGAGCTTCCTTTATCTTGCTATGTCCCTTTCAGTGCATTTACCACAGGGAGGCTCTGTGTTGAAATTGTGGAGACACCAAATGAAAGCAGTTGGATCCCTGAGTCACTTTATGGAGGAGGGTTTCCCTGGAGCATTGCCTGATTGCATCATCTTTGCATGAAGGATAAATAACCTTTTGTTTTGAACTCAGCATAGTTTATCCTGTCCTGACTAATAATTGATGTTGCTGCAGTTAAAAGCTAAGATACATGGCATTAGCTTAGTGGCTGGTGGTTGGCACCGAGGAAACTGATACTGGAGGGTGGGTGTTGGCAACCCAGGTTATAAGTGCTGACACATTACTTCAATCAGTCTGCATTAATTTATAGCCAAATGAACTTGAACACTAAAACAAGAGGTAAGAAAGCAGGGTATTATAAGTGTGTCTTGGCAGTTGACGACCCTCAAAAAGATTTTGCATGAATTCAGGAAGGAAGTGGTTAATTTGTAACCAGGAATAAAGAGAACAGAGAAATTCCAGAAATTAAGGGCTTAGGAAAATTGGAAAGCCAGAAATAACTTGATACAGCATCCAGAAAGCCATTGAACATCAAAGGCTCAAACTACCTCAGGGCAAAAAGCAGATTAAAAGAAGTCCCAATAGACTCAAGGTAGCTGCCATTATATTGTGAGTGAGTGAGACTTAGGGGCAAAAAGGCAGATAAGCAAAATTGAGATCAATATCTCAAAAAGAACTTTTGGGTGGAGGTATGCAACGTGGAACTCATTGGAAACAAATAAATTGGAAGCTTACTATGTTTTTAAGGAAATCATGTTGTGAAAGAAACCCAAAGCTTGGACTAAATTAAGGCTTTGACTGTTCTTGACTTAAAACAAGCCTTGCGTCCCCAGTCATCCCTGGGCAGACGGCAGCTGAGAGTTTCACGGCCCCCAGAGATGGCATGGTCTCCTATGTCCACTTCAGACGTGGCCAAGGAGGATGATGGGGCAGCATGGTGGGGGCCTTGGCAATGTCGACCCAGCAGGGTTTCAGAATTACTACAGAGCAATGGCCCTACCTGCATTCTTCCCATTTCCATGTGGAAGTGTTGACCTCAGATGTCCTGACCCGCCCCATCAGTGAACATTGGGTCTGTACAGGAGGCCGATAATGTCTCAGTTTGTAGATTGTCGACTGAAAAAAAATGCACAACCTAATAGTTGAGAATTATGTTTTATTCAGTGAACATTCTGAGGACTTCAAGCCTGGAACACAGCCTCGCAGATAAAGCTGAGAAACTTCCGAAGAGGCAAGCGGGGAGCCAGGATATATAGGAGTTTTTGCAACAAAAGACCAGGTAGTCAGAACATCAAAGGATTACTGTAAAAGAACGCCAGATATCTCAAGTTAAGGAATTTAGCGCTTTTCTATGTATGGGAAGATGCAAGAGTCTGGGCTCACTGAAATCATTCCTTTTTAAAAAAATTTAAAAATTTTTCTTTTATATTGGAGCACAGTTGATTTACAGTGTTGTGTTACTTTCAGGTATACAGCAAAGTGCTTCAGTTATACATATACATATATCCATTCTTTTTCAGATTCTTTTCCCATGTAGGTTATTACAGAATATTGAGTAGAGTTCCCTGTGCTATACCGTAGGTCCTTGTTGGTTATCTATTTCATGTACAGTAGTGTGTATATGTTAATCCCAAACTCCTAATTTATCCCTCCCCCTTTCCCCTTTGGTAACCATAAATTTGTTTTCAAAGTCTGTGAGTCTGTTTCTGTTTTGTGAATAAGTTCATTTGTATAGTTTTTTTTTAGATTCCACATATAAGTGATATCATATGATATTTGTCTTTGTCTGACTCACTTCACTTAGTATGATAATCTCTAGGCCCATCCATGTTGCTACAAACGCCATTATTTCACCCTTTTTTTATGGCTGGGTAATATTCCATTGTATGTATGTGCCCCATCTTCTTTGAAATCACTCCTTTGATATGCACCTCAGCTACATGAGGCCAGCATCCTGTGCTTTCTCATCCTGAGTCCCCTCAGGGCTCACTGTTGGGGTGGCTGTAATGTGATGGCTTGATGGCTGCAACATCCTTGGTTTACTGATATGGCAGGCAACGTTTTAGTTCACAAGAACTCCAGACCAAGAGGAGGCAGGTACAGAACCCCTGGAAAGCACCACACAGCCACTCACTCGAAGATCTGAGATTTCAGGCTGGATTCGGAGACCCATGGCAGTTGGGGAAGGTGTGTGACTTGAATATTTGGGGACCAGGGAAGACAGCACTTCCCAGTTCCCAGGTAGTTAGGTGGGGGCTATGTGGCTAGTTCCAACCAATGAAATGTGAGTGGAAGTGACACCTATTACTTCAGAGCCAAATTGTTGTTTTGTTTTGTTTTTTGCGGTACGTGGGCCTCTCACCGTTGTGTTCTCTCCCGTTGTGGAGCACAGGCTCCGGACGCGCAGGCTTAGCGGCCATGGCTCACAGGCCCAGCCTCTCCGCGGCATGTGGGATCTTCTGGGACCGGGGCACGAACCCGTGTCCCCCGCATCAGCAGGCAGACTCCCAACCACTGCGCCACCAGGGAAGCCCCAAGAGCCAAATTGTCGAAGAACTGAAGAGCTACCCTTACATTCTGTCTTTTCTTGCCATGGAGACCCTGGAGACCACAAGATGAGACGCTGGTGGACAGGAGGGTGCCTAGGTCCCAGAGTGGTGTATGGAAGGGGGGGAATCTCACCAACCCATATTAGATTTTGCTTGAATGAGATATGCTTTTTTTAAATTTTATTTTATGCTTAGCCACTGGGTTTAATTTAAATTAGGTTATTTTGGATGTTCTACCTGTATAATGATATCATCTTGAAAGGTGACATTTTAATTTCTTCCATTTCCATCCTTCCACCTTTTATTCCTTGTCTTTGCCTTACGATGCTGCCAGGGTTTCATGTTCAATGTTGGACTGAGGTGGTGATAGCAGGTATTTTGTGGTCCTGTTCCTGTTCTGAAAGGAAAACTTTCAATATTTCAAGCATTAAGACCTGTAAGATGTTTTCTGTAAGTTTTTCATGGGTGTCTGTCGTCTGTTTTAAGAAAGTTCCCTCGTACTCCCAGCTTGTATAGCATTTTCAAGCTCAAACGGGTGTTGAATGTTATATTTTTTTATGTGTCTATTGAAGTGATCATATATTTTTCTCTTTGAAATGCTAATGCTGTGGATTATGTTTATTGTTTTTGGATGTTAAGCCAACATGACGCTTCTGGGATACCCCTGATTAGGTTGTGCTGCATTTCCTTTGCTATCCTTTGATTGAAATTTTTGCATCTATGTTGATGATGGATACTCACTTTGTCAGGTTTTGGTATCAGGGTAAATCCGCCTCATAAAATGAGATGAGGCCATTTTACACTCTTTTATATTCATTTTATACATTTTTTCCTATTCTCTAGAAGACCTCGTGTAAGATTGGTATTATTTCTTCTGTAAATGTTTGGTTGAATTTGCAAGGCCTGGAGTTTTCTTATTGAGAAAGATTCAATTTATTTAATAAATATAGGAGTTTGTGCCTTCCTTTGTTTTTCTTGATGATGTTTGCCAAGAAGTTATCAATTTTATTAACTTTTTTTCCCCAGGGTACTGGCACTTGGCTTTGCTGATTCTCTGTTATGTTTATTTTCTTTTTCATTAATTTTATATTTATCTTCATTGTCCTTTTCCTTTGTGTTTATTTGACTATCCTATTTTTAATTTGTGGAAAGTACAGCTAAATCATTAGTTTTCAGTCAGTTAAATTTGTATATCAATTTGGGGAGAATTGATATCTTTACCATGCTGTTGTCCAATCCATGAAAACAGTATGTCTCCTCATTTATTTAGATCTTCTTTGATTTCTTTACCAATATATGCTCTTAAGCTTAAATTTCCCTTTAAGCACCAATTTAACTGCACCACATACGTTGTAATAGTATCATTTTTTATGCTCAAATATTTTCTAATTTCAATTATGATTTTTTCTTTGACCTTAGGCTATTTATTTTCCAAACAAGTGGGAATTTTGTAGTTATTTTTTTCTTCATAGATTTTTATCTTAATGGCATTGTGGTCAAATAATGTCCTTTGAGGTTGGTAGAAAGTTGCTTAATTATCTGGTATATGGTAACTTTTCACAAAGGTTCTGTGTCTGCTTGGGGAAAAAATGTGTATTTTATATTTGTTGGATGCATAGTTTGGTATATGTCCATTTGGCAGATTTCTTAATCTTGTTCAAGTCTTCCGTATTACTGATTTTTCATCTGATTTACTAGTAATGAATTCTTTCAATTTTAATTTTTCTAAAAATATCATATTTTTACCTTCATTCTTGAGAGAGAATTTTACTGGGCTTAGAATTCTGAGTTGGCAGTTACTTTCTTCTAGTACATCAAAAATATGAATCTCTTGGGCTTCCCCGGTGGTGCAGTGGTTGAGAGTCCGCCTGCCGATGCAGGGGACACGGGTTCGTGCCCCGGTCCGGGAAGATCCCACGTGCCGCGGAGCGGCTGGGCCCGTGAGCCATGGCAGCTGAGCCTG
>NC_041219.1:47464202-47464840 GCF_002837175.3 Physeter macrocephalus | reverse complement strand
TACCGCAAAAAAACAAAAAAAAAAAAAAAAGAATCTCTTGTCTTCTGGTTTTCATTACTTCTGTTGTAAAGTTTGCAGTCTGTCTAATTGTGCTCCTCTGAAGGTAATCTTTCTCCCTCTCCCCTTTGCCTCCCCCTCATTCCTGCTCTTTTTTTCTGGCCATACTTAAGATTTTCTCTGTCTTCTGATTTAGTTTAATAGGGCTTCTTGAATCTGTGGCTTGGTTTCTTTAATCAATTGTGGAAATTTCTCATCTGTTTATCTCTTCAAATATTATTTCTTCTCCATTCTCTTTCACTTCTCCCTCTGGAACTACAGTACATGTCAGTTACATGTTTCCTATGACTGCTAAATGCTTTTCTGTTTTCCATCGTTTTGTCTCCATGGTCTTTATCCTGGATACTTTCTGCTAATACATCTTAAGGTTCCTTAATTCTCTCTTCTACTGCATCTAATCTGCTTTTTTTTTTTTTTTTTTTATGCGGTATGCGGGCCTCTCACCGTTGTGGCCTCTCCTGTTGCGGAGCACAGGCTCCGGACGCGCAGGCTCAGTGGCCATGGCTCACGGGCCCAGCCGCTCCGCGGCATGTGGGATCTTCCCGGACCGGGGCACGAACCCGTGTCCCCTGCATCGGCAG
>NC_041219.1:47457220-47462928 GCF_002837175.3 Physeter macrocephalus | reverse complement strand
GGGCTTCCCCGGTGGTGCAGTGGTTGAGAGTCCGCCTGCCGATGCAGGGGACACGGGTTCGTGCCCCGGTCCGGGAAGATCCCACGTGCCGCGGAGCGGCTGGGCCCGTGAGCCATGGCAGCTGAGCCTGCGCGTCCGGAGCCTGTGCTCTGCAAAGGGAGAGGCCACGACAGTGAGAGGCCCGCGTACCGCAAAAAAAAAAAAAAAAAAAAAAAAAGAATCTCTTGTCTTCTGGTTTTCATTACTTCTGTTGTAAAGTTTGCAGTCTGTCTAATTGTGCTCCTCTGAAGGTAATCTTTCTCCCTCTCCCCTTTGCCTCCCCCTCATTCCTGCTCTTTTTTTCTGGCCATACTTAAGATTTTCTCTGTCTTCTGATTTAGTTTAATAGGGCTTCTTGAATCTGTGGCTTGGTTTCTTTAATCAATTGTGGAAATTTCTCATCTGTTTATCTCTTCAAATATTATTTCTTCTCCATTCTCTTTCACTTCTCCCTCTGGAACTACAGTACATGTCAGTTACATGTTTCCTATGACTGCTAAATGCTTTTCTGTTTTCCATCGTTTTGTCTCCATGGTCTTTATCCTGGATACTTTCTGCTAATACATCTTAAGGTTCCTTAATTCTCTCTTCTACTGCATCTAATCTGCTTTTTTTTTTTTTTTTTTTTATGCGGTATGCGGGCCTCTCACCGTTGTGGCCTCTCCCGTTGCGGAGCACAGGCTCCGGACGCGCAGGCTCAGTGGCCATGGCTCACGGGCCCAGCCGCTCCGCGGCATGTGGGATCTTCCCGGACCGGGGCACGAACCCGTGTCCCCTGCATCGGCAGGCGGACTCTCAACCACTGCGCCACCAGGGAAGCCTTAATCTGCTTTTTTAAATTAAACTTGTTCCTTTTGAGATACTTGTATATCACAAGCAATTGTAAGAAGTAATGCAGAGAGATGCCTTTACCAAGTTTTCCCCAGCGGTAGCTTCTTGCAAAAGCTATATTACAATATCACAAAGAGGATACTGAGCTTGATACGGTCAAGATACATAACATTTCCATCACCACAAGGATTCCTCCTGTTACCCTTTTATAGCTACATCCACAATCCTCCTGCCTTCACCTCTTCCTAAATCCCTGAAAACCATTAATCTGTTCTCTACTTCTATAATTGTGTCATTTCAAGAATGTTAAATAAATGGAATCATACAGCCTGTAGCCTTGTGAGATTGGCTTTTTTTTTTTCACTCAGCATAATTCTCTGGTGCTTCAACCAGCTCACAGCACACATCAGCAATTCCTTCCTTTATATTGCTGAGTAGTATCGCACAGTGTGGATGTACAGTTTGCCTAACCAGCCACCAGTTGACGAGCATTTGGATACTTTCCAAGTTTGGGGGTATTATGAATAAAGCTGTCATTAACATTCACATACAGGTTTTTGTGAGAACGTCAGTTTTAATTTACCTGGAATAAATGTCCAGGAGCACAACTGCCGGGTTGTGTGGTAGTTGTACGTTGAGTTTTTAAAGAAACTGCTGAACTGTTTCCCAGAGTGACTAGACCATTGTATATTCCTACCAGCAATGTATGATGGTTCCAATTTTTCCACATCCTTACAAGCATTTGTCACTATTTTAAATTTTTGCTCTTCTAATAGGTGTGTAATGGTATCACATGGTGGTTTTGATCTGCATTTCCCCAATGGCTAATGATTTTAAATATCTTTTCATGTACTTATTTGTTGTTGTCTGTATTTAACAAAAGAAGTGCAAAACTTATACTCTGAAAACTGCAAAGCATTATTGAAAGAAATTTTAAAAGACCTAAATAAATGAAAGACATCCCATGTTTTAAAATACTTAATATTGGAAGTCTTAATGGAAGACAATAGTTTTAAGATGACAATACTCCAAACTGATCTATAGATTCAACAAAATCCCTATCAAAATCCCAGCTTGCACCTTTGCAGAAGTTGACAAGCCAAACTTAAATTTCATATGGAAATGCAAGGGACTTGTAATAGCCAAAACAATCTTGGAAAAGAAGAACAAAATCATAAGACCCACGCTTCCCGATTACAAAACTCACTCCAAAGCTACTAATCAAAACTGTGGTCCTGGCATAACGATGGACTTATCAATCAATAGACTAAAATTGAGAGTCCAGAAATAACTGTCATATTTGAGATCAGTTGGTTTTTGACAAGGGTGCCAAGACAGTTACAAATGGTGCTGGGACAACTGGATGTCCAAAAGCAAAAGAATGAGTTGGACCACTACCTCACCATACATAAAATTAATTCAAAATGGTTCAGAGACCTAAATGTAAGAGTTAAAACTGTAAAGCCCTTAGAAGAAAACATAGGGATAAATCGTCCTGATCTCATATTAGGCAATGGTTTCTTAGATATGAAGCGAAAAGCACAAGCAACAGAATACAAAATAGATAAATTGGACTTCAAAATTATTTGTCTTCTGGAGATCCTCTTTCGTAAAATGTTTCTTCATATCTAAGAGGATTGCTTGGATTTTTCTTTTTACTGTTTATTAAAAAAATTTTTTTAAGTTACTCTTTCTTAAAAATTTTTAAAATTAAGGTATAATTGGGTTTCCCTGGTGGCACAGTGGTTGAGAATCTGCCTGCTAAAGCAGGGGACACGGGTTCGAGCCCCGGTCTGGGAAGATCCCACGTGCCGCGGAGTGGCTGGGCCCGTGAGCCACAACCGCTGAGCCTGCGCATCTGGAGCCTGTGCTCCGCAGCAAGAGAGGCCGCGATAGTGAGAGGCCCGCGCACCGCGATGAAGAGTGGCCCACGCTCGCCGCAACTAGAGAAAGCCCTCGCATAGAAACAAAGACCCAACAGAGCCAAAAATAAATAAATAAATAGACTTGTGTTTAAAACTTGTGAAAAAAAAATTAAGGTGTAATTGATGTACAACATTATATTAGTTTCAGGTGCATGACATTATGATTCCATATTTTTCTTTCTACTTTTGAGGGTTCTTTATATAGTCCGACTACTAGTTCTTTGTTGGTTATGTGGTTTGCAAAGATTTTCTGCCAGTCTATAGCTTGTCTTTTCATCTAGTCAACAGGGTTTTTCACAGAGCAAAATTTTTAATCGTGATGAAGTCCAGTTGATCAATTTTTGCCTTTTAAGAATCATGCTTCTTTGCCTAGCCCTAGATCCTGAAGATTTTCTCTTTCAAATTTTTCTACAGTTTTATCGTTTTGCAGTAAACATGTAAACCCATGATCCACTGAGAGATAATTTTCCCTTAAGGTATGAGACTTAGGTACTTAGGTCAAGATACCATTTTTTTTTTTCCCTATGAATGTCCACTTGCTCCAGCACGATTTGTTGAAAATGCTGTCTTTCCTTCATCAAATTGCTTTTGGTCCTTCATCAAAAACCAGTTGGGCGCTTGGTGTGGGTCCATTTCTGGGTTCTCTATTTTGCTGCATAGATCTGTGTGTCTGTCCCTCCACCAACACCATATAGTGTTGTTTATTTTAGCTCTATAATAAGTCTTGAAATTGGGTAGAATGACTCCTCCCACTTTATTCTTCTTTTTCAAAACTGTTTTAGCTTTTCTAGTCCTTTGTCTTTTCATACAAATTTTAAAATAATCATGTATATGTCTTCAGAAAATCTTCCTGGGGTTTTGATAGAAGCTATGTTAACGTTATATATCAATTTGGGAAGAACTGACATCTCTACTATGTTGAGTCTTCCAATCCATGAACAAGGTACATCTTATTTTTGGCTGTGTTGGGTCTTCGTTGCTTTGTGCATGCTTTCTCTAGTTGTGGTGAGCGGAGGATACTCTTCGTTGCGGTGCGCGTGCTTCTCATTTTCGCGGCTTCTCTTGTTGCGGAGCACGGGCTCTAGGCACACAGGCTTCAGTAGTTGTGGCACATGGGCTCAGTAGTTGTGGCGCACGGGCTTAGTTGCTCCGTGACATGTGGGATCTTCCCGGGCCAGGGCTCGAACCCGTGTCCCCTGCACTGGCAGGCAGATTCTTAACCACTGTGCCACCAGGGAAGCCCCTCCTCATTTATTTAGATCTTCTTTGATTTCAGCAGCTTTCTATAGTTTTAGCATACAACTTGTATATGTGTTTTTTTAGACTTACACTTTAATTTTTTAAAGAAATTGTAAATGATATTGTAATAATTTTAGCATTCATATGGTCATTGCTAGTACCTAGAAATACAATTGATTTTTGTGTGCTCACCTATGATCTTATGAACTCACTTATGGGTTCTAGAAGTCTTTTTTGTAGCTTCCTTGCCTTTTTTTTTTTTTTGTAGACAATCACATCATCTGCAAATAGGGACAGTTTTAATTCTTCCTTTTTCATCTTGATGCCTTTTATTTCCATTTCTTGCCTTCGTTGCACTGGTTAGAACTTCCAGCATCATCCTGAATAAGAGTGGTGAGAGCAGACATCCTTGCCTTGTTTCCGATCTAATCTGCCTTTAAACCCATTTATTGAGGTCTTATGTCTGGTTATCATACTTTTTATTTTTTACAATTTCTAATTGGTTCTTTAAAATTTTCCTGTATTATATTTTTACGGTTTTCAGTTTTTAGAAATAATTTTATACATTTTGAGCATATTAAGTGCAGCTATTTTGGAACTTCTGTGGGTCTCTCCTGTGATCCATTACTGCTGTTTCTTATGCACTTGCTGCATTGTATGCCTGGTTACCTCTGAGGGTGTGACAGACAGAATAGATCTGATCATTTGTTTGTAGAAATATTTTGAAGTCTAGGATGATGAAACCTCTCTGGTGGAAGATCAGCATGTGGTGCTATCAGATACATGGGAGTGCTAGCAATCTGGGATCGCCTTAATCCAATGTCAGGATTTGGGTGTCTCTGGGCCCCCAGGTGAAGTGGAACTGAGTGTAAGGGGTTCCACCCTTACTCCTGGCTGCAGGCTTTGAGGTCCCCATCCAAAGGGGGAGTGGCGCATCGCTCCCTCAAGTAGTACTGCACTCCAACCCCCTCCCCCTAACCTGCTAAGCTGGAAAGCCACGGCTCATCCTCTCATCCCCCTCTTGCAGAATCCGCAAGTCCCCAGGAAAAAAGCTGCCCCGGGTGCAGACCTAATCTTTCTGAGTTTCTGTCTTCTCCCAGATCTTGAACTCAAAATTCTTCGCTACCTTGTCAGCTCTCTAATGCCCTCCTGTAGTTTTAAAAAATACACGTGGCCCAGGGTTTCTAGCTTTTCTCAGGGTGGGGCTGGGGTGGGCGGCGTAGTCTGAAGACCTGATCTGCCATCACTGGGGGTGCATGTTGGAGCGCGCCTTTCAGACGGGTGAAACGAAGACATATTCGAACGCTGGTGGTAATGACCCAGCAGAGGGGGAAATCCGGGATGCAGGACTGAGGGGGATGTTGTCATAGGCAACGGGGGATGGAATCTTTTTTTTTTTTTAAACGAGTATAGTTGCTTTACAATGTTGTGTTAGTTTTTGCTGTACAGCAAAGTAAATCAGCTATACATAGCCATATATCCCCTCTTTTTTGGATTTCTTTCCCATTTAGGTCACCACAGAGCATTGAGTAGAGTTCCTTGTGCTATACAGAAGGTTCTCATTAGTAATCTATTTTATATATAGTAGTGTAAATATGTCAATCCGAATCTCCCAATTTATCCCACGCCCCCCTTTCCCCCTTGGTGTCCATGCGTTTGTTCTCTACGTCTGTG